>NC_133618.1:628435968-628578468 GCF_048593235.1 Sminthopsis crassicaudata
AATGATAACTGACGTTTGTTTTTACCTTTAATGACACAAAACAATTTTCACCTATTATCTTATTTGATCTTCACTATAGTCCTGATTCTACAAATATTATTATCCTTATTTTATAGATCAAAACCATAAGATCATAAACCTAATCCTAGATTAGATCTCAGAAGCCACTAAATCCAATCCTGTTCATTTACAAATAAGAAAACTGAGGTCAAACAACTTGTTCAAGCTCAGTCAGGATGTACTGCATTGATAAGATCTCAATGTTTATCTGATCCAACTTGGAAAAGGGCTAGAACTGAGCAGATGCACTTGAATAGCCGGGCACGTGAAGCTAATTACCAATTGGACAATTTTCTATTAACTTGTTTGGAGGATGGCCCTAATCAACTCTTTGCTGGCTCGATTGGTGGGTGTGGACAAAGAAGGGGAAGTGATATCAGTAGATGGAGTAGGAGGAGGAGATTCATTCTCATGGCAGTGGAGAGGGAGGAAGGAGGTGAGGAGATTGCTAGATCTAATCCCCTGACCGCAACTGCAAAAGAATAAAGACTTTTGCATATCCTGACTCCTGCTGATTCTAAGATATCCAGGGTCCCAACACCAACTTTTTAAAAAAGTTACTTTACACGATACCTAACAAATAATCATTCAGCCTTTGTTCAGAGATCTTCAGTAAGTGGGAAGTCCTCATGTTGTCCTGAGATAGCCCATTCCACTTTTGGACTGCTCTAGCTGTTAGGAAATCTGTCTCTCAGATGAAGCTTCAAATTTCTCTTTGCAACTTCTGCCCATGGTCCCATATGAGGAAATTAGGCCTCAGAGAATTTATGTGTTTAAGTTGCATTTGAACCCAGAGCTTTCCTAGTTCAGTTCTCAAAACACTAAACTTCAACATAAAGTCACAATATATTAGGAAAAAAAAAAAAAAACTTAAGAATTGAAAAAACAGAAATGAAAAGTTCCATTTCTACTCTCATGTAATTTATTGCTTTTTAACACTCCACTGGAAGAGCTTTTTAGAATAATTACAATACATCATCTATCCCCAACTCACTGCATATAATCCTACTGTTTTCTGGGACAGACTGCCAAAAAAGTCATTTACACAACCCCCTAATTCACTTCAGTACCCAGTGATTAACTCATGGAGGTTAATGCATCCGAGGAAAAGATGTAAGTGTGTGTATATGTGTGTGTGAATGTATGTGTGTGTAAATCCAGCAAGAAAGCTTAATAATGCAGGCTATTATGTGACTAAAGAAGCTGAGAATAGAGAAATATAAAATGGGCAGAATGTGATTTTTTCAGAGAAAAAAAATGGAAATAAACAAGAACCAAGTCACCCAAATAGTAAATACCAAAAGCTGTAACATCTCTCTGAATATTCCTAATTTAATTACTACCTCAGCCAAAATTCTTCCTCTGCCTCTTAACAAGGGGTAAGCCATTCTCCACTTGATCATAGGAAACTCACTGTCTCCTAAAGGGAATTATTCCATTTTAGGACAGCTTTAAGTATGAGAAAGTTTTCGCTTAGATTTAGTTAAAATTGTTCTCTACAATTTTGCCCCATTTCTTCTACTTTTATTTTCCAAGATGAAATAAAATATTTTAATCTCTCTTCCATATGAATACACTTTTATATATGTAAAAATCATGAAGCTCATTAAATCTTATTTCCTTTAGTTCAACATGTTCTCAGTTCTTGCTTTTCTTAGGGAAATCCAAGAGCAGTTGATAAAACATCAACAACTTCCCAGTTGAGAAAGCCTATATGTCATATGGTTTTCCTTCTTAAATTCTCTCAACCTGGACTCACTTGGGTAAGAGAAACAAGAAATGCTTTCATATATCCAAGGTGGTAGTTGCTTTTTGGATTTCTGGTGACACAAGAGGCTCTGTCATGGTCCGTTTAGTTCAGCCTTGGTTGTGGTATGGCTTCAGAAATTATAAAGGCTGCTGGGAAACTGAGAGGTTAAGTAACTTAAGCAGCATCCCTCAGTCATTCTGAATCCAAGGTTAGACTTGAACCCAAGGTCTTCCTGGCTCTGTGCTTCCATTCATTGTGCCATGATAAAAAAAAAAAATTAATGAAGTCCAAGGAAGGGCTGAATCAACTTCCTCCAGTTTCTGATGATTTTCAGCTTCTTATCTTCTGAATAGTCTGGATTTTTTAAAATTCACATTTCAGTGGGGAGTTCTTTCAGCTTTTGTAACCTATGGATGGCACTATCCTTAAATATGTTCATATACTGCAATGTCTGAGAAAATTCAATTTTCTCTTTATTCCTTTTAAAATATTTGCCACATAGGAGCAATTTCTTCTGCAGAACCCTTGTTAATAACTTTCTTTCAAATTTGAAACTACTTCAATGACTATCACCTTGGAAAGGGAATCGACTGACTGGTTACTCCATAACATATTGTTACAAAAAGTGGTTCCACAGTGGATCATGTTAAAAAAAAATGATGGGTTCACTACAAATACTGCCTATTTATTCTCCATTCTCATTGAGAACAGTTAGATTAAGAGCATTAAGAATTAAAAATTCAAGTTCATTAAAGAGATGATCAACTATATAGTAGTGATTTCTGGAAACTTATAGCTTTTCTAGAAAGAGAAGTTAAAATTTAGTTGATTGCAGGCTATTACACATAAAGCAAACTTTCCAATTCTAAGCAAACACACTTAAAAATAACTCTTCCTCTTCAATGAGTCTTCCCCCACATTGGAATTGGGTGCATCAACTGGGTGTTATGTTTCCAGATGGAGGTGTGTAAGGACTTCTGAAATGGGCTCTGTAGCTCCCTGCAGTTATTCCAAAGATTTATTTAGCAAGACATTTCTAAATTATTTCCTCTGTTAAATGCCATAAATTGGAGATCACAAGTCCTCCATTGTGAATGCTCTTCTCCTTCCAAACAGCCGTACATTACTTTATATTTTGGTATTTGTGTATAGCTGTTAGACCCTGGGATTTTACAGACTTATCTCCTGGCCTGCTTCTGGGACTTTGGCTGACCCTCATGGCTATACAGACCTCAGGTACCTCCCTCTCTGCTTTGCATGGTCCTCCATCCACTGTTACTACTGCCATAATTCGTTGAGTTCTTTAAAAAAAAAAATTAAGGAATGGTTTCTGGTCCCCACCCACTATTTGGCCATATTTGTCTGAATGTACTCCATTTTTTTCAAGATCTTTCCAAAATAACCTGCCCAGAACTGAATATAACAACCATGATGTGGTCCAAACAACTCATCTACTCCGTGTTTCTCATTCAGACTCTAGCCTGAAGGGGTCGATAGAGAATTTTGATGATGGTATATTTGAGTCAGTGTCAAACTGGCACTAATCTATCGTTGACACTAAATAAAAAACAAGAAAATAATTTTCACGGTACCATAAGACATTCAATTTCTCCCAAGATGAAAACTGCAGGGAATAATTCCAGTGGGGAAAAAAGATGTTCTGTTAAAAATATGCGATTAATAGTCATAAATGAGTAAGTCATTTAATCTCTGAGTGTTCTAGTTAACTCTAAATTGTCGAAGAAGGTGACAACCTACAGAAGTAAAGGGAAATTCCTCATCTGGGAAATCCTTAAAGGAATGAAATTACAGGAACAGTCCTTAGCTTTATACCTATGTTGCATGATGCCCAAAGTATAAACATATATTTATATGGAATTATGTTGGTTCTAAATGATATAATGGAGCACTGGACTTAGAGTCAGGAGGATCTCAGTTTGACACCTGCTTCAAACACTTTCTAGCTGTGGAATCCTGGACAAGTCACTTCACTTATGTCAATCTAAATTTCCACATCCATCAAATGGCAATAATAATAACACTTACCTCCTGAAGGTGTGAGAGTGAAATGAGACTTGACAAATGAAAGACAAATGAGTCAAAAGGCTTTGCCAATCCTAAAGAGCTTTATCATTATTAGCTATTATTGAGATTGATTGTGATGTTTCTCACAAATAGAACTGAAAGCTCCATGAATATACAGAAAGTCTAATAGTTGTTGGTAGCCTCAGAACCTAGAATACTGACAAACACATGGTAAGGGCATGGTGAATATTGACTGATTGATAAAGCATAATCCAATGGTGCAAACACTTTCATTATTAAGACTAAAAATGTGCTCTTTCTGCCTTTCTGAAGTGTATCTTTATTCACGTTGAAGCACATCATTCAGCAAAAAGTCCTTGCAATTATTAATGTTCAACTTTGGTGCAGGTTACATTCTTTCTTAGCATGTTCTATTGCCCCAGTGAAATGCAAGATCCCAGAGAGCATGCAGGTTAGTCTTTGTTCTCAGGGCGGAGCCCAATGCCTTAGATATAGAAAAATATTTAAAACTGTTTGCTGGATTACATTGAACAATATTCTTCTGATATTTCATTATAGGATCATGGAATAATGAACTGAGAGCTCGAAAGGATCTTAAAGGTCATTGATTCCAACCTCCTAATTTACTCAGATGAAGTAACTGAGATCCAGAAAAGTTGAGTGTTTTGCCAGGGTCACACAACTAATTAGTATTTGACAAGCTCTTCCTGACTCCATGTTCAGCAATTTATCCACCAATCAATCAATAATCATTTATTAACCACCTATTATATGACAAACATAGGGCTAGTGTTTAGGAAAAAAAGCCAAAAATGAAATAATACTTCCCCTTAAGGAGCTTACGTTCTATTACAGGAAGCAATATATATGAATAAATACCAAATATACACTAAAGTAGTCCAATGTAGCTTAGGAAGGTAGGAAAGATTTCCAACAATTTGAATCTATGGAGACTCATGAGATCACCCAGAGAATGTACAGAGGGAAAAGGGAAGAGGACCAAGGACAGAGGCCAAAAATTATTTCTCTGTATTTTTGATGATAACCTAGATTATAAATTCCTTGAAGTCATAAATTGCGTTTTACTTTTCTTCTTTTTCACAGCTCAAAGCAAAACACAGAAAATGTTTCAATGAGTGGATGCTTTCTGTGCTGATTGATTGGGTTAATGTTTATCTACATCAGTATATTCTGGTTCATACTGTGAGCTCCTAGGGAACAGGGACATGCTTGTGTAGCTCTTAGCAGAGATCTTTGCATAGTCCCCCAACACATGAGCTACAGTAAATGATGTTTGATGAGAGTAGTGCACTCTGCAGCTTTAGAGAGATTAAAGTCTAACTTTGGGCACTAGGATTGAAGATAGAACTGTGATGGTGCTGCTCAGACGCTGTGAGGTCAGTTAGACTACTCTCTGCTGCGTGTTTCTCATTCCACCTGCCACCAATTTTCTCCACTTAGGGTGATGTGGAAGCTGTGATCACTGAGGGTCTACAGTAAATAAACACAGTAGTCTCAGGAGCAGGATGGCAGGATCCAAAATTATAGACAGTGGCTAAAACAGAAGGAAATCTTTGAGAAAGGAGAAAAGAGTTGTTGCACTCTCCCAATGTCTTGCCTCATCCTTCAGTCCCCTCACCTTCAAGAAAAGAAACTCTATGGATAAAAGACAGATTCAACAGATTATACAAGGCAAGAGTGTAGTTTTATCTCCCAAGTATTCAGAATATTCTGCATTCTATAGATTATGTACCACTGCAGCTAAAGTAATCATAAAGTATATGTCAAGAATTTGAGGTGCTGGACAGATAAAAGATTGTTGACATATAATGGGATCACTTAGTTTACATGTAGTTGAATGATGGGTCCGTTCATTGAGTTTGGCTATCAGCACATATATTTTGGGTGTGGACTTCAGTTATGCAGAGTTAGGATTTTAATCAATTCAGAGAAGGTGATCAAATTAAATCACTTTGGAGGGGCCACGTAGCATTGTCAATGACAAAAGGCTAATTTTCACTACCATTATTCCTCTTGTGAAAGTTTCAGAAGAATAAAAATTTAAGGTGCTCCACAAAGCAAATGGAAGAATCAAGAGAGTTTTAGTTAGTTTGCAGTATTACCAAGACTTATTAATATGCAAGACGTTCTGCCAAAGACACTGTCACAGCCAAGCATAACGTGGAGGGGAGGGGAGGAAGTAGGACAACTATTTGGGAGGAAAAAGAGGTAATCAATAGAAAACATAAGTAATTCACCAGTATTTTTAAAATTCAAAGACCATAAAAGGGAATTCCAATGCATTGCGTGAATTTTCCATGCATTAATTAAAGAAAATACTAGACAGAAGTTGCATAGGGAAAGGTGACTTGGTGAGAATGAAATCTGTTCTTAGATGAAGGAGCGCCCATAATGATGATAACATCAAGCCATAAAGGCAGTTCTAAGCACAGGTTAGAGTATTAGACAGGGTCAGGAAGATCTAAGGTCAAATCCCTCTTCTAACACCTATTAGCCATGTGGTCCTGGGTGAGTCACCTAATCTCTCTGTTCCTGTATTTCCTCATATATAAAATAAGGGTCTTTGATTCATGGCTTTTGACTTCTTTTTCTACTTCTAAATCTATGATTCAATGATCAAATGAGTGTTGAAGCAGCAAAGAAACCTAGAATAAATTTTAACTGAATTTCTAATTTCACCTTTCCAAAAGTAGTTTTTAATCTATGGACTATAGTCTAGCTGCTATGAAGCAGCATATTATGGTTAATAATATAAATAAAACCTCTTCCCCTCCTTCTTTCCCTCCACTCTCTTTTCCCTCATCTCTCCCTCTTCTGTTCTCTTTTTTCTTTGCCTCTGTCTCTGTCTCTCTCTGTGGCTCCTTCTTTTCCTGTGTGTGTGTGTGTGTGTGTGTGTGTGTGTGTGTGTGTTGTGTGTGCCTCTCTTCCTCCCTCACTCCCTCTAGCTTTCCCTTTCTCCATCTGTACAGGGATTTCCTTGTGAGAAAAACTCCTCTTACAAATAGATGGATGATTGTTCTGCAATATAAAATCTTAGAGGCTTATCTGAAACAGTGAGAGCTTAAGTGATTAGTCCAGAAACACACCGCCTTTATCGGGGAAGGACCTCAGTCCACTTGTTGTATCATACTCCTCGGCCATCTACCTATGCTGCCTCTTTCAGTCTGCATTATAACCATGTAAATTGTCTGTTGAAAGGTCAGCATAAGACAAGAATGGCAACAAGAAAGACCTGTAGTCCTAGCAAGACTGGCATCCTGCATAACTCTAGCCAGGCATGAGCAGAGCTAATAGCAATAGGGATTATGTGTCCCAGCTTATCTTGAAATAAGATAACAGAAGAAAGGAGTGAGCTAATAAAGAAGAGAGAATGATAAAAAATTAAAGACCCATTGAGACAAACTCATATGATGTGTCAGCTTTGCCCAGAGTAGTTTGTCTTAGCTAGAGAGGCTATGGCACAGCTTGGGCTGCCTCCAGCTGAGGGAAAGGACTAATTGGGAAGAAGTGGGAGGATTATGAGAAAGAGAGTGTCCTTAAAGTGATCTACACACTTATTGCCGAGATTCTTACTTAACTAAGGTATTATTGACCTAATTATGCCCAAGTGACATTACCAGGTGCCATAGTATTCAATCACAACCGAAAGCCATGGGGAATCAGGATTTCCATCTGAAGAATAGAGGAATCCAGTGGAAGGTATGATACCTCAGAAAATATCTCAGAGACCTGATCATCTTAATGAAGTCAAGCTCTTCCCTTTTTGAGTAGGAAGAAACCTTATATTCAAAATACAGTGTCACTTTTCTTTGCTGCTACTGGGACTCAATGAAAAAACAAATGTGGATTCACCACAAGGTCCCAGATCCACATGTGTCAAGGGAAACTAGTGGCATTCTGAAACTATTGAATGTGGCTTTATGAAAAATAAATTTCTTCTTCCCTTCATTTTCCATCAGACACAGAATCCCAAACTGAAGAGACCAGAGGGCTGACTCAGAAGAACATTTTCTTAATTTTCCACAATCATTTCAATCAGGCATTTCCAAAGATTATATCTCTCACCCTGGGAACCTGATAAGGGAAGATATCTATTTTATACATGATAGGGGAACAAGGAAAATAATAGTGATGATGATAATGGTCATAATAGCAATAATAATAACCAGTGTTAGGCACTGGGGGTAAGTGCTTTACAAATACTATCTCATTTGATTCTCACAACAACCCTGAAAGGTAGATGTTATTATTACCCTCATTTTATAGTTGAGAAAATAGAAATAAAGTGTCTTGCCCAAATTAAGGAATGAGTCTCTGAGGCTGGATTGAACTCAACGTTTACACTACATCCTAGGGAAAACTGTGGACATAATCTAAAAATCTATGAAAGCAACTGCAAATGTTTAGTTATGATAAGAGAAGACAGGGCAGGGAGGCCACAATAGCTGTCTTCTCATATTTGAAGACCTTCATATGGAATCAACCAATTCACAAGCATTTATAAAACACCCATGCTTTACTATGCTAAGCACTGCTCTAGACACTAAAATACAAAAATAGAAGTGAGTTAGCATCTGCTTTCAAAGATTCAAAGATGAGTGAATAGATTTCTTCTGTTGGATCCAGACATAATAATTATGGGTGAAAGTCACGGAAAAGCAGATTTATCCTCAAAATAAAGACATTTGAATAGCTATGAAAGCGGAACCAATGAGGAATGGGCTATCCCAAGAGGTAACAAGCTCCTATTACTTGAGGTCTTCAAGTAATTTTCAAGATGGCGTACATGGATTGTCTGTCTAGAATGTGCTCCCCTGTTTCAGAAGAATCCTTATCATCCACCAAAGCTTAACTTAGCAGTCATCAACCCCATGGAGATTTCCCTGATCACTGAATGAACACATTAGCGTCTTCCCTTCTCAAATCATCTTGTGTGTGTGTGTGTGTGTATGTGTGTATATGTATATATATACACACACACATATATAGTGTATATAATGAGCACCATACCCTAAATTCCAAGTAATAATAATTAAGCTCATTCAAAGCAAGACTTTTTTTTATTTTGTACCCTTGCACAGAGTAGATCCTTTATAAATTTGTGCTTAATTGAATCACTTAGAATTGAATCAAGCAGATGTTTACTCGGTGCATAAATTTAGCCAAGACACAATCTCTCTGAGTTCAAGTTTCCCATCTTTAAAATGGAGGTAGTGTGCCATAATATTATTGTGAGGTCAACTAAGATAATATAGGTAAAGTATTTTGCAAACCTCAAAATGCTACATAAAATTATTTATAATTGTTGCCTTTTTATCATCCACAGATTCATACATGTGTACATGAGCTCTAACCACCAGCTGGATTGAAGCTCATTTGTAGAGCATATTATTCTGAAAAGAAGAAAAAAAGAATTTTGATCATCTATCAGTTCTCCTGCACATTTCATTATTCTAAAGAAAATGTCATTAGATGGTAAGAAACTCCAGCAGGTATTCCCCAGCTCCCCTGTCACTGTCAAGAAGAGGAGAAATGCCAGGCTCTACAGTGTCAGTGAAAAACAGCTGGATTTCTTCTTGACTTTGGGGGGCTGGAGGCAAGTGGACAACAAGTCATCAGAAAATGATCTCAATCAGACCCCTTCTGGAAAAGAGATAAGATCTAATATCCCAGGCTCCAAGAATAATCCAGATGCCAAACCAAATGAAAAAAGTCTGATATCCCCAGGCCTGCCAAAGACACTTGTTTCCATGGCACTAATAAATCTTTGTTTCTCTGGTCTGACGGCAGTTCAGATTCGATTAAGTCCATACATATGTAACAGTTCTAACCCCAAAGCAGCTCAAAGATGAAAAGGCAATTCTTGACTGTGTCTGGGAGGTGGGAAAGGACCAAGAACTACATCATTCTGGATGGTAAAATAAAGTCACATTACCCAGGCACAGGAAGAAATATGAAATTCATGCCCAAAGTTGGGTTTCAAATGAACCATTGACTTTTTTGGAAGAATCCTCTTACAATTTTTCCCTTGTTACCCAGGAGAGTGATTGAGAAACGTAGACACAGAGGATAGTGTGTAGAACATTTGCATTTAATTACAAAACATTCTGCCTGCAGCTATTACATTAGGTTTTTTTTTTTTTTTTTTGTTATATACATCTCAAAACCCACCTACCCCATATATCATCTTAGCTATGGTAATGAACCACCACCAGGATAACTATCCATGCATGTAAGAAAGCCATATTTCTCTTCTCTTGGCCGTGTTGCCGAGAAACTGTTGGCTCAATTTTCTACTCTCATCCATCATTTCCACATGTGCCATAGAAACAGAGGAGGGGAAGAACCCTGATTCCGCACCCCTCATTCACCAGGAGAGGGCAGATACCTAGAGTTTGAAAAAAAAGACTGTGCATCCTGATTTTTCTAGGCTTTCTTGCCTAATGGTTGGAACCTACACGCAAACATTTAAAATTTGTAAATGTGACTGTAGGATCATAGATTCAGAATCAGATAAACATAATGCAGTTGAGTTGCCCATTTTTTGGAGGACAAGAATGAAACAAATTTACCTAAAGTCACACTAGTAATATTTATACCTAGTATTTGCATGGCACTTTAATGTTTACAAAGTACTTTAAATGGATTATCTCATTTGATCCTCTCAACAACATTTTGTGATAAGAACTGTCATTATACGGAT
Organism: Sminthopsis crassicaudata; assembly: GCF_048593235.1. Lineage (NCBI taxonomy): Eukaryota > Metazoa > Chordata > Mammalia > Dasyuromorphia > Dasyuridae > Sminthopsis > Sminthopsis crassicaudata. Next base: position 628,446,549 of record NC_133618.1, read on the forward strand.
TTTATAAATGAGAAAATTGAGGCTCATAAAATGTAAATGACTTGCCTGAGGTCACATAGGCAACAATTATCTGAGGAATTTGAACTCAGGTTCGTTTTTTGTTTTTTATTGTTTTTTTTTTTTTTTTTCAACTCCAGCACTCTCTCTCCTGTGGCACTCAATTTCCTTTTGAAAAATTTTGTGTTGCTTTTTGTTTTGTTTTTTTTCCTGGATTGCTATCCAAGGAGTCCTGTCCCTATTTCTGTAACTTTCCCACTCAATTCTAATGTGGATTGACAGACCAGAGATTTCACCTTATTCATCTTTTCAACTTTGTTCCTGCTAATCTCTATTCTGGATCCCAATCAACAACCCAGATTTTTTTTTTTTTTTCACTTTGTCCTTGATAACACTTCATTGTTATTCAAGCTCTACTGCTCCATAAAGAAGGACTACCATGGGCTGCCATTTTGTCTCCCTAAACTATGTTTCTCCTAGATATCTTAGTGAAAGGGATTTTCAAGAAATGATCTTATCTCAGTGGTCAGCAAAGAAGACTCTCCAGTTATCTATCCACAAATCAATTTGCTGCTAGAAGCATGTTCAGGAAGGGTTAATGCTTCATCTTTGGAATTCCCATGCTGCCTCTTCTTTACTGGTCAGTAAGTGTCTTATTTAGCCTATATTTACAAGTAGGCCTTAGTCATGAAGCCTTAGCTTTACTTTATTTCCTACCTCTGAACTATCCATTCCTGCCCAACTGCTCTCTAATTGAGCAACCATAATAAATAAATTCGATTATTCCTCTGGGAAGTGCAATATCAGTCTATTCCCTTATGGTCACAGTCCCAATAACTCCCCAAGTTTGTTTTCTCCCCAGATTAGAATGGGAAAAGACCATTTTTGAGTTTTTAGCTTTAACACTTAGATCATAAGTGCTCTTTTTCATTCATTACATAGTACACTTCAATATGACAAGAAATCTGTAACCTTTTAAGTGTGGGCCTTTACTTTAGCAATGAAAATTGCAACTCCTGTCTAATTGTAAATCATTCATCTATATTTTTCTCCCATGAATCCACCACAGTACATACATCCAAGATGGCAAATGCAGAGGGCTCCTTCATATTCTCTCAAAATGATAAATATAAGCAAAGACAAGAAGAAAATAGAATCAGGGCACCTTTAATGGTTAAAAGTAAAGTTTGTAGTACACATAATTACTTGATGAAAAAAGTAGATATTTGCAATATCATGGGCAAATCTCTTTTTCTGTGTACATGGGAAATGGTAGTTTTATTTGGTATTACTAAGTTCAGAATGAAATAAAAGAAAAATATGTGTGTCAAGTACATACACTGTCCATCTTACTATGTGACCAAGCACATCTTCATATCTTTGATATCATTCTTTAAACTACTTCCATTATGAAAATCCTTGTTTCTAACAAATGACCTTCTTATTTATCTCCTCCTTCTGTTCAACTCTACGGCATACTTCTCATCCAATTACATCATTTATCTCATGTATACATATATGTGGATAGAGAGAGAGGGGGAAGATGAGAGAGATGGGGTATGTATATGAAAGAGGAACAGAAAGACAAAGAGAGGAGAGAGACAGACAGACAGAAAGGGGAGAGAGACAGAGAGAGATAGAGAAAGAGAGAGAGAAAGAGAGAGGAGAGAGAGAAAGACAGAGAGAGAGAGAGACAGAGAGAGAAAGACAGAGAGAGAGACAGAGAGAGAGAGAGACAGAGAGAGACAGAGAGACAGAGAGACAGAGAGAGAGAGACAGAGAGAGAGACAGAGAGACAGAGAGACAGAGAGAGAGACAGAGAAACAGAGAGACAGAGAGACAGAGAGAGACAGAGAGAGAGAGAGAGAGAGAGAGAGAGAGAGAGAGAGCCGAGCGAGTCAGATGAATAAGCTCAATAGATTACCCATCCACTGTATATCACAGCCCCAAGAACAGACATTCATTATCCATTTGCTTTTGTTGCTTGTTTGTTTTCTTCTGCTCTATTTTTGTGTGAATGTTTAGGCTAAACTTCTCAATGATGATGAATCTCAGTTAGGAGATTTTACAACCTGAGAGTTTCAGCACAATGTTATCCTCAAACAGAAGCACCTAGAGAATCTTAACATCTAAAGAGAATCTGTTGTTGACAAGGGCTCTATACCGAATCTCCTTCATGAGTGTGGTAAACATTTTAGGAGATTTTTCTGTTCTGTCTTGCTTGTAATCAATTGAATTGAATTACTAAATAAGACTGTGCCTCTATTGTTCTATTTTCCAAGGAATCTTGTATAACTTTGACATATTCAGGGGAAATACTTTGGTGGAGGAAGGCTTTTAAGGTAGTATTTTGTTCTACTCAATAAAATTCTTTACATAGAGTACTGGCGATAACACTAAGTCTGGAGCCAAGAAAGACTTTACTTAAGATCCTGCTTCCGACACGCAGTAGCGTGGACCATGGACAACCTAATTAACCTTTCTGGGTCTCAATGTCCTTATAAGTAAAATAAGGGCATGAGATTCAATGAGCTTGAAGGTCCCTTCTGACTAAATTGAGGATCTTAAACTGAGTTCTATAAACTTTGTTTAATAATTTGATAACTTTCAATATAATTGCTTCCCTTTATAATCTTACATATTTCATTTTATGCATTCTTAACATTATTCTAAGAAGGAATTCATAGGCAAAAGACCTCTTATTGAAAAAGATTAAGAACTCCTGCACTAAATCTATGGGCCTATACAGAGTCAACAACTTATAACTTTGGATTTTGTTTTTCCTATATCTTTCTTTCGATTGCATGATAGTAAAATGTGCTGCATTTTACTATCATGCAATTGAAAGAGAGAAAGATCATAGTCCACTGTAAAATATCACTTCCAAAATCCCATACACTATGTTTGAATATCCTCCTATAGGATGCCCATAATGGATGCACAGATTGTTCTCATTGAAATAGCATATCATTGGGAGCACGCTACTCCAATTTCATCAATGCTTGCTGAATTGGAACACAATAAATTAAACTATCAATTCAATTGAACTATCAGTAATTGGTCCTGTTAACCTGATTTGATATTTTCAACTTCTGTGCTTCAAACACCAAATGTAAGAAGAAAACTGATCATGGTCCTGCTGGGAGGAAAAAGACAATAACTGGAAGTTTGAGAATTGCCGCCTGTCAATCTTTGTTAATTAATTTTTCAAGGGAAAGAAATAATGTACGTGCAGGAAAAACCTTTACCGCTTTCCCAACTTCAGGATCGGAATGTGGCAGGCGTGCTAATTAATGTGCTGTCCCAGTGCATCTGATTGCCCATTTGGTATGACTTCTTCCCGGTGGAAATCCTAATCAGTGCTGACCTGACTTGTTCAGAGTGGCCCAGAAATTTCACTAATAAACTTTAATGCAGAAAGTCGATAAGGGAAAAAAACGATAAATGTTTAGATTAAAAAGTGTGATGTCAGCCTCTGGAAGATTGCAATTCACTTAGCTCCTTTTGTAGTGTGGTTTTGATTTATGTAGGCCTATTAGTTGAAATCACTCTTTTTATTAAGGTTCTCTGATATTATATTACACCTGTCTCCACAAGCTTTTTTATCCTATGCATAACAGTGATTTCAAAAAAGGACCGGTATATACCCTGTATGTGGTTGGTATATACAAGCCAGTTTGTCAACAAAGCCAGTTGAATAAATGTCTATTGTAGTTAAATCTTCAGGTAGTAATAGGTGACTAACCAGTTATTTACCCCAATTAAACCCTGTGGGTTTCTTTGTGCAAAGCTTGTTGCCTGGAACTCATCACATTCATTTCTCTCAAATATGAGATCTCTAAGAGCCAGAGCAATTGGATCAAAAGACTCGCAGGAATTCAGACTCATAAAAAATCTCTGTTAAATATGTTCTCCAGTCCATACTGGAAAAGGAGTTCTTCTACCACAAAAATTAAGAAGTGCTTATCCAGTTTTTGCTTGATGATATCCAATGAGAAGGAGTTCATTACCTTTCAACTTAGCCCATTCCACTTCTAGGTGATTCTCATTGTTAGGAATTTTCCCCCAGTGTCAAAACCAAGTTTTTTCTCTTTGCAACTTTTTCCCATTGCAAATAGTTCTGTTCTCTAGGACCAAAAGGAATAAAGGTAATCTTTCTCCTCCACCCCTATACAAGCCATTAAATGCTAGAAAGGCACTACTCTACCCATATTTCAACTCTTTTCCAGGTTTTCTCAACTGATCCTTATTTTACATCCTGACTACTCTCCCCTGAGTGCTTTGTATCTCATCAATATTTGTCCTCAGGTATATAGTCAAGAATTAAGACCATTTTTCACATATCATCTGACCAAGTTTGAGTATAATGAAACTATTGCCTCCTTAATCCTGGACTGATCTTGTGACTCTACTTTTCTTAATTCACACTAAGATTTTCTTAGGTTTCTTAGATGAAATACTATAGTGCTGACATATTATGTGTAGCCCACTAAAACCTACTGTCTCGTTCTATCTCCTCCATCTAATATTTAAATTGATTTTAACTCAAATTTTGGATATCTGGCATTGCTTACATTTAAAGTAACTATTGAACTACTCTATAAATCAGCACCTATGATTCTAATATAAGGTCAAGTAGCAAAAACTGGGAAGCCACGTACTTCATTTTAACCACAGAATGAAGTGGAACCTGGGGTAGACTGGGGAAAGACAGATTCAAAAAATTATAACTATCATTATAGACTTTCTCCTAAATGTTCTTTGCCTCATCACAAAGATTCCCTAAAATCTCTAGCAACAAAGATTCCTTCTGCCAAGAGAACCTGGGTATGGAGAAAGATAGAGAAAGTTAAAGCTCTTCTATTCTGATTAAGTGGTGATTTCAGTTACAGGACAGAGCAGGAGGAGAGAGAAAGACAAATTCACATTCTGACCTCCATGAATGAATCAAGTCCCAGGCTAAGATGAGGGGCAACTACGTTCCCCTGGGATCGATTACATTATAATGAAGGAGATATATATATATATATATTTAACCTCTAAGTTACTGAAAAGAGATGGAAGAAATAAAAAGAAGAAAGCAGGTAAGAGAAACAAAAGGAGTAAGAGAAGAGAATAGTAAGGAAGGGAGGTACAGGAAAGGAAGGAGTTACAGGAAGAGAAGGAGGGAGAGAAAGTAGGAGGGGAGGAAAGAGAAAAGAGAAAAGATGGAAGAAAAGAAAGAGTAAACAGGAGAGAAAAATATGAAAAAGAAGGAGAGAGAGAGGAGGAGGAGGAGGAGGAGGAGGAGGAGGAGGAGGAGGAGGAGGAGGAGGAGGAGGAGGAGGAGGAGGAGGAGGAAAAAAATGGAATAGCACTATGAAGGACTTAGAGGAAGAGATCAATACGTTGGAATCTATATCCTGGAATACTTCCCATTTCAATTCTGGCAATGAAACTTCTGGCAGCAAAGTCAAAACACATCTCCTTCCTTATTAGAAGTATCATTGTGTAGACAAACTCCAGAAGCAACAAGCTCGAAGCAGCTATTCCGACTCCAACCTAAAAGGAATCTCTTTGATTACTGTCCCCCAAAATACACAGCTTCTTAGAGGGTTCCTAGGAAGGGAGAATCCACTATCTTCTAAGGTATCCTGATCTACTTTAGGATAACTAGGTGTGAAGGATACTTTCACCAACATTCAACCTAAACTTGTATTTCTATTTCTTTTTCCTCCTGATTCTAGCTCTGCCCTCTGGGGCTAAACTGAACCACTGTACTCCCTTATACATGACAGCCCCTCAAATACTCAAGAATCTACCTATCTTTTCTCCACCTACCTAAATATCCCCATTTCCTCTAAGGCAAGAATGTGTTTACTCATTTCACAAACAGACAAACAAAGAAAAAAATAGGGAAGACAACCTTCTCTCTCCCCATTCCCCAAAATGCATAGCAGATCAGTGTCAAAATCACTGAGAAAACTCTTGACTCTGTCTCCAGTTTTACTTTTGAGTCACTCACACCCCAGGAGGAAGAGAAGAAGGAGGGAAAAGTGGAAAAGGAAAAGGTCTCTTTCACATTGTAATATGATTTATGGCTGCCCTGTCAAATTCAGTATGTCCCTGATGGTCTCTCTCTGGATGGCAGAACTCATGGCTATACGCCACCCAAGCTAGAAAAAAAATTAAGCTATAAATGTACCAGCCAGGCATTAGGAGCAGAGTGCCTACCTGTCCTATTCAGAGTGCTGATATTTATAGAACCTGGATTTTTCTGCCAATTAAATCTGATGGGGAACTCAGGGCTGATTTTCACAAGCAATTGGTTATTACACTTTCATTTCCATTGAACAGATTTGCTAGCCAAAATCCACAACAACAATAAAACCGATCCATTATTATGGCCAAATTTGCAGTTGGTATCCATGTCACATAATATGGTAATATTATCATGTATAATGTCAGAACTGGGAACAATCTTAGAACACAGAACAGAAAACGAATACAAGAACTGAGGGGTCTTTAATAATAATAGTTAATCCTTATATAACCATTTTAATCTTCTGAAATACATTATCTCACTTGATCCTCACAACAATCCTATGAAGCATGTGCTATATTGTCCTTATTTTAAAAATGAGGCAATTGAGGCAGAGAGATTTGCCCAGTGTCACAGAGATAATAAATGTTAGGACATAGAAAAACAAATTCCAGCATTTAAAGGTTCTTTAGAACAGAAAATATAGAGTATCAATCAAGCAGCAAACATTTATGCATTTGAACTCACTGTATGACTTTAAGTAAATCAAGCAACCTTTGGGAGCTTTGTTTGCATCACTTTTAAAATGAAGGGATTAGACAAAACTATTTCTTTTTTTCTGTTTTGGAATGGCTCTTGTTTTTTTTATTAATTTTATAATTATAATTTTTGACAATATATATTCATGGGTAATTTTTTTACAGCCTTATCCCTTGTATTCATTTTTCCAAATTTTCCCCTCCCTCTACTCCCTCCCCTAGATGACAGGCAATCCCATACTTATTAAATGTGTTACAGTTTAACCTAGATACAATACATGTGTGTAAATCCAAATTTCTTGTTGCATGGTAAGAATTGGATTCCGAAGGTATAAGTAACTTGGGTAGAAAGACAGTAGTGCAAACATTTTACACTCAATTCCCAGTGTTCCTTCTCTGGGTGTAGCTGTTTCTTAGACAACACTATTTCTAAGTTCCCTTCCAGCTCTAAAATTTTGTGGCCTTCATGAGCTTGCTTGTAAGAATGAGGATGTAAGAATGTGAGTATCTAATTTAGTTGGAAAAAGGAATATATTTAGGGAATCAGGATTGATAGGGAGGACCTTTCCCAATACAGGCTCATCCTCCAGAAAGGTCACCTGTGAGGGAATCTCAAGCCCATTTTATAAACAGAAAATAAGTATCTAGTTCTCAGCCAATATAGGAGATAGAATCCCTCTTGAAACAGGTCTTCAAGCAATGGGTGGATAACCTCTTTCTGGGAGAAGTGAATTCAGATTAAATGCCTTATGAGGTCTCTTCAAACTCAAAGGATCAGTGAGTGTGACTCACATGATAAGAGCTTAAAAGTAGCCAATTTCCCCTCCCTCCTCTAGTCCTATCCCACTAAGTGAGCTAGGCAGTCCTATCCTTGACATACGGTAAGGAGGAAGAGTAGGGAGGAAGTCTTTCTAAGATAACTAAGTAAATGTTCATTTACATGAAGACTCTTTCCATCCCTAAAATGTGATGAATACTCTCGTTTTACTTTGTCAGGCTGCCTAAAATACTACCACTTAATAGATTCACTTGACCTCTTTTAAAATGCAAATTTTCAAGGGGAAGGAGGGAGGAATATATTGGGAAATGTAGGTAATAAAAACTAAAAATATCAATAAAAATCCATTGTAAAAATAAAATGCAAATATTCATGGAACTCTCCTTCTCTAGCATCTCTCCTATATGCTTACCATCCTGGTTCAAACTCATTCCCTCTCATCAGGACTATTCCAAGAATCTCTTGATTGGGCTCTCTGCTTCCATTCTCTCCTTTCTCCAATTCATTCTTCATAGTCTTCAAAATAATCCTCCTCAAACACAGATCTGACTATGCCATTCTTTCTCAAGACCCTTCACATGGTATCCCATAACTGGAAGATAAAATTCATCCTCTGAAAGTTAGCATTTAAAGCCCACCCCCAACTTTGCTTCTGTCTACTTTTCCAAACTAATGTACAGACTCTCTTTCACTCTGTTCCTGCCCAATAGGTCAATGGTGGTTCCCCGGATTTGTTCAGGCTCTCACCTAAGTGCTTTTGCATAAGCTGATCTCTACATCTGACAAGCATTCTCTAAGTCCTAACTTCATCCAAAGCCCATCGTACTCTGCTATGGGAAACTTTCCATGGCTCTTTAGTTATCAGAGTTCTCTCTGCACATATATTTACTTATCCGGGGACAATGTTCTCTTATTCCAGAGGGCTGTAAGCTCTTTGAGGTCAGCACATTTTGCTCTTATCTTTGTGTGGTCAGATTCTAGTATGATGCCTTTCACAAAATGGCACTTAATGCTTGCCAGATGAAATGAAAGAGGCAGGTCAAGACAGGTTATTTGGCAATGTCATTCAGTTCTGTTCAGTGGGAATTGGCTTAACCAGCCTGCTCTCCTCAAACAGCTAGCTAAGATCCAGAGCACAGAAAATATGCTTAGGTTGAAGGAGAAAAGAGAAGCAACATGGAGGCTGAGAAATCAGGAGGTCTTAGTTGGGGCAAAGGTACGGCTGGGAGGAGGAAGAGAGACAAGAGAAAGATCAGCCAGGTGGCCAAGACATTGGGGTACCATGCTCCACACCAAGTAAGAGCTCTACTCTCTTCCTGTTCTGAAGAAGTTCCTTCCATCAAGGTCACACAGAGATGTTTCCTCTTCCATGAAGCCTTAGTTGACCTCAGGAATTTTTTCCTCTTCAAATATCATGCAGCATTTTGCCTAGTTGTTTTTTGTTTTGTTTTGTTTTGTTTTTAATCCCACTCTGCCACCATTACAGCTACTTATTCACATTTACTTATTTAAATACAGATTCCCTGAAAACAGGTTCTAAGACACCATCACCTCTGTATCTTGAGCGCCTAAGCTGTTGACTGGTACACAGAGAGAAACCATCTGGAATTTAATAAAGATATTCATTTATTCACTCACTCGCTCATTCACTTATTCATTCATTCATTCTGAGTCCCAGAGTGGTTGAATGACTTGCCCACAGTCACAAACTGAAAAGTAACAGAGGGTGACTTCTTGCCTCTAAAGCTGGGAAGATCATAGGATGACACATTTAAATCCATAAAGGACTTTACACATCAAAGATTTCAGCTCTTCTTCTTTTACTTCAGCATGTATTCTCTCTGCTCAACATATCTCAGCTAGGGGACAGGAAGGAAGCAAACTGGCTCTATCCATTCCCATTGAACTGAACTGAATAGGTGGGGGCCACATAAGCCTGCCCCCTCTCCCAATCCCATCCACAGAGCAATAAATGCCCCAGAGATGGAGTCAAAAGCCCAAAAATGTTGTGACATGTTCAAGATCACATTAGAAGTGCACCGCATCATGTCGTCCTTCCCTCTGGTTCAGTCCAAGTGTGATTTCAGATATTTAATAAATAAGTGTTGAATTAATATTTGAATTTAAATTTTTAAGCTTTTTTTAACCCTGAAGTAAAGTATGGACATATGAGAACTCCTCTCAGGCTTTTGAAAAACCATTGCAAACCCAAACAATGACCTGCAATAACCAGCCCTGGCCTCTCTGCTCAAGAATATGAGTGCATTGGGACTCTCCTAACTCTATTCCCTTAGGGAAAAATGTTTCTTCCACTACCAGCCCCTCAAAAAAAAACTGGCAGGACAAGCAAAAAGTATTTGGAGTCATGGAGCCCACAGGCATCCTTGCAGCTGTCATGTCATCTTGGACTGCCTCTAAGTGCCTGTGACAATCTCTGTTACCATGACCTACTTCCTTGGAAAATGAAAGCCCTGGGTGCCCCAGGCCCAGCTCACAGACAGCAGCCCTGGCAAAGCTGAAATCCTCACTCTGGGCTCTGGGCTCTGCAAGGCTGGCGGGCTTCCCCGGGGACAGATCGACAAACCAATGCAGCCCCCTGCCCCCAAATCCAGCCCCTGAAGGCCTAAAGCAGGCTAGGAGCTGGGAGGGAGGTGATTCTCACATAGTTCTTTCCTAAAGGATAGAGACATTCTGTGCAGTTTCTTTTTAAGCAGCAAACACAGTGAATTCATTATCATGTGTGGTTGTGTGCACTAAGAACACATCAGAGCCAGAAAGAACAGAGATCAAGCCTTGACTCAGGCATGCTGAATGTGTTACCCTGAGCAAGCCACTTAACTTACCAATGGCAAATTACTCTCTAAGTCTCTAAATTGTGGAGCAAGTACTGATCTGCATCAGTAAAGTGAATTTAATGGAATAAGTTCAGAGGCATCTCAGCAGCCCAGTGGACACAATACTAGATCTGGAGTCAGGAAGAACTGAATTCAAATCCAGACTGAGTGACATTGGGCAGATCATTTAACCTCATTATGTCTCAGGTGACTCAACTGTAAATGGGGATCACAATACCATAAACTCGTAGAATTATTCTAAGTATTAAATGTGATATTATTTGTAATGTGATTAGAATAGTACTTAACACATAGTAGATACTATTAAATACAAGTTATTATTTCTTCATTAAAAATTCTTGATTCAAATGAAATCACATATGTAGTCAAATATATATGTACATATGTGTATAGATGTCCTTATAAACACAGAGACCAATGATAGGTAGGTAGGTAGATGATAGATAGATGTACATAAATGTATACATATATTTAGTTAGACTATAGATGTACATAAATGTGTGCAGATATAAAAATAGATGTACACATATATGCAGATATATAAAATCTATGTATGTATGTAGATAGATAAAAGAAATTTTGTGTTTAGATTTGTGTTTTTCTATTGTTTATTTATTTTTATGAATCATGTTGCAAAAGAGAAAAACCATGGGAGAGATCGAAAAAACAGAAAGAGAACATAGCATGTGTTGATTCACATTCAGTCTCCTTAGGTCTTTTTCTGGATGCGGATGGAATTTTCTGTCCAAAGTCTATTGGGATTGCTTTAGATCACTGACCCACTGAAAAGAACCAAGTCTTTCAGAGTTGGTCATCACACATTCCTGCTGTTACTCTGTACAATGTATTCCTGGTTTTGTTGGTTTCACTCAGCATCAGTTCATGTAAATCTTTAGCCCTTTATAAAAGCAGTTTGTTCATCATATTTTATAGAACAATAATATTCCATTACCTCGTATACCACAACTGGTTCAGCCATTCCTCAATTGATGGCATCTACTCATTTTTTTTCAATTCTTTGCTATTGAAAAAAAAAAGCTGCTACAAACATTTCTGGACATGTGGGTCCTTTTCCCTCCTTCATGATTTCCTTGGGATACAGATCCAGCAATGGCACTGCTGAGTCACAATTTTGCTCTCCAGAATGGCTGGATCACTTCAACTCCACCAACATTTGCATTAGTGTCCCAGTTTTCCCATATCTCCTCCAAAATTTATCATTATCTTTTCCTGTCATCTTAGCCAATCTGAGAGACGTGAGGTGATGACTTGGAGTTATTTTAATTTTCATTTCTGTAATAGTGAGTTAGAGCACTTTTTCATGTTAACTATGGATGGCTTTAACTTCATCATCTGAAAATTATCTGTTAATATCTTTTGATCATTTATCAATTGAGAAATTACTTGTATTCTTATAAATTTGACACAGAAATTAGATCTTTATTAGAAATACTGACTGTGAAGATTTTTTTTCCAGTTTTGTACTTTCTTTTACTATTGTTTGTGTTGGTTTTATTTGTGTAAAAACTTTTTTAATTTAATGTAATCAAAGTTGTCCATTTTGCCTCCCATAATGTTCTCTAGTTCTTTTTTGGTCATAAATTCCTCTCTTCTGCAAAGATCTGATATCTCTTAATAGAGGACCAATTTCTGATGAAATGGAGATAATGTTCCTAAACAAAAAGTTAAGAACCCTGACATGTCTTTCTGAAGGGCATATACATCCCAGTTGCCTGCAGTCTCTCTTATTTCATGTCCCTTGTCTTTAAGTTCAATGTCCTCTAGGTAGCTGAATGACCTTGGGTAGATAAGCGCTTAATTTCTTTCATAAGTAATGTAAAAGAGCCAGACCAGCTGATCCCGAAGGTCCTTTCTGGCTCTCTCATTCCACGAGACTCTGTCTAAAATGTCCCTCTCACATATTTTTACCCGACTCAAGTTCCTTGCTAATATTTTCATTTTTCAATAGTAATGGCACCACCGTTTCTCATGTGTCCTAGGTAGAAACCCAGGAGCCATCTTTAACTCATTGCTTTTTCATTCAGTTTCCATCTATCACCAAATTTGGTCGTCCAGATTTTCAAAACAACTCATATTTTCTTTCTTTACCAATTCCAGTGTGGCCATCCTTCCCAAAATCTGATTATCTCATACCTGGCTACGCTCCTTAGCGGTGTCCTTGATTCCAAGCTCTAACTCCTTCAGATCATCCCACACACCAGTACCAGATCGAGCTTCCTAAAATACATCTGACCTTGTCGTCTTTTCTATTAGAAAGCAAACTCTGAAAGAATAGGTCTTAATGTGTTTTTAGTGTTTGTAGCCCCAGAACCTAGCACAGTGACTGGCACCACAGAGACTTACAAACAGGAGATGACTAATAGGTACATGACTGATTTCTTTCTCTCCCTCTTCTGTTCCTGCCCTTGTCCACATTAACTTTAGCAATGGCATTCTTACTTCTGGGTTTCTTTCTTTTGGTTGATTTATTTATTGACATCAACATTCATACCTCTGCCTTCTTCTGATGGCTTAATTCCATAACTTTCTCAACTCCTAGAATTCCATCTCTACTCTATTTCTTCCACTCTCTATGGGTCTGGCTCTACTCCAGACCTTATATGAAGCTGTCCAACTTGTAGCATGGGAAACAGAAATTCCACACTCTGACATGACTTCCTGCTCCTCCTCAATCCCCATACCCAACTACCAGTGGCCCAAACCCCTACTTCCTATGAAGAGTCCACAACGCTCACAAACTTTTCCAACATTGCCTGACCTCTCACATTGCTTGACTCACATACTCACAAAGGATCTGCTTTTTTCTCCATTCCTGTACTCTCAATGCTTTCCTCTGACATCATCACTCAGCCAAATCTTCTCTGAAGTACATGGCATTGGATTAGATTATCACATTCAGTCCCAGTCCTTAGCTCTACCACCTGCCAAAATCTAGGACACTCTCCTTCCTTACTCGGTGAATGTGACATTTAGTTTAGAGCCCTCCAATCATGTTGACCTTCCTCCTGCTCCCCTTCTGCAGCAATCTATTTCCAGCATACATGTCTTTGTACATGTTTTTCTTTGTTCCAGGAAGGTATTTCTTCTTCACCTCTACTTCTTAAAACCCTTAATTTCCTTCAAATCCCAGATTAAATATCATCTCCTGATCACCCCATTATTAGGGTCTGCCCATGATTTTATCTCTATTTTGTGTAAATGTATACCTATACAGCATAGATTTATATATATTATATGTATATACATATATGTGTATATATTTAAACTTTTTTTGTTTGCTCAGCCAACCTAGTCATGTCCAATTATTTCTAACCCCAGTGGGGCTTTCTTGGTAAAGATACTGAAGTAGTCTGCCATTTCCTCCTCTAGTTTATTTTATAGGTGAGGAAACTGAGGAAAATAAGATAGTATTACCTGTTCATGGTTACACAGATAGTAAGTATCTGAGGCTGGATTTGTACTCAGGTCCTCCTGACTCCAAACCAAATTTATCCACTGTACCATCTAGCTGCCCAAAATAAACCTACATACACATAGACCCATACCCATGTTATATATATGTGTGTGTGTGTGTGTGTGTGTGTGTGTGTGTGTGTATATATGTATATATGTATGTATGTATGTGTGTATATATACACATTTATATCCAGATGTTTCCTCCATATATAGTTGTTAACTCCTTAAGAACAGGGACTGTTTCATCTTTGTCTACAACACTATCACCTTGCACAGTACCTGAAACACAGTAGATGACTAATAAGTACATGATTAATTGATTTCTCTCTCTCTCTCTCTCTCTCTCTCTCTCTCTCTCTCTCTCTCTCTCTCTCTCTCTCTCCCTTCTCCTTCTCTCTCTCCCCTCTCCTTCTCTCCTTCTCTCTCTCTCTCTCTCTCTCTCTCTCTCTCTCTCTCTCTCTCTCTCTCTCTCTCTCTCTCTCTCTCCTTCTCCTTCTCTCTCTCCCCTCTCCTTCTCTCCTTCTCTCTCTCTCTCTCTCTCTCTCTCTCTCTCTCTCTCTCTCTCTCTCTCTCTCTCTCTCTCTCTCCCTTCTCTTCTCTCTCTCTCTCTCTCTCTCTCTCTCTCTCTCTCTCTCTCTCTCTCTCTCTCTCTCTGTCTCTCTCTCTGTCTCTCTGTCTCTCTCTGTCTCTCTGTCTCTCTCTCTCTCTCTCTCTCTGTCTCTCTGTCTCTCTCTGTCTCTCTGTCTCTCTCTCTGTCTCTCTCTCTCTCTCTCTCTCTCTCTCTCTCTCTCTCTCTCTCTCTCTCTCTCTCTCTCCTGTTCCCTGCCCTTGTCCATACCACCTTTATTGATGAAACTTCTGAAATTCTGACTTCTGGGTTTCTGAAGTTTCACAACTTCTAGGACCTCCATCTCAACTCTGAGCTCCATATTCCTTATCCATGAAATTAAATAATAAAAGCATATGGCTCACGGGTCACTCCTAACGCCAAGGCAAAAGTTCTATCCACCATACAATGCTGTAAGAGATAAGTATGCAAGATGGATAGAGTGGGAGAGCAAGCCAATTTAGCAATAATGGGGACCTCTGTTCTGGGCCTGATTCTGAATAATATGATCTCGTTGGTGAAGCAGAAATGACAGGAGTTATGAATAATAATCAGGAGATCTAGGTACAATCTGACTTGCACTCAAGTATGTGGAGAGGAGTAGAAGTGGAGGAAGGGGCAGATTTCCAAGTATTTAGTGAAAGGATGGGTAGCATTCTATTGCCTGAGGTTCTTAACAGTTTGCTCAATACTCTCAAAAATGAAATTTTGAGGATATAAATGCAAATATTTTCTATAAGAAAAGAAAGGGGGAGCTGTCTAAAGAGACTGATGTAGTTGCACAGGACTTTATTGAATAACTCAATTTTTTGTAGCACGTGTACAGAGATGAAAACAGGAGCAGGTAGCTGAGTAGGAATACAAAAGAATGCCATGTTCCTGTAAGAATTATGTTGTGATAGCAAAAACTCAGTTTAGAAGGGATGCTAAGGAAAAGGGGAAAAAGCATTTCTATGGATTTCTGCACATTTGGTATGATAGAGTGGAAAGCAAGGAATGATCCAAACAAATTGTCCAACGAAAGTGTAATACTCAATTCCTATCTTCCTTCTGGATCCCCCACTAAGAATCAATTGAACACTGGGAAAGATGGAACAAAAATGGTAAACATAGAATCTAATTTCATGATGATGATAATAATGATTTTGATGATGATGGTGATTCTTATAAAATATTTTAGAATTGGAAAATTATTTTAGAGAAATTATTCCTTTTTATTTATTATTAAAGCATTTTATTTTTCAAAACATATGCAGGGACAATTCTTCAACATTAGCCCTTGCAAAACCCTGTGTTCCAATTTCCCCCCTTCTCCCACACCCTCCCCTAGATGGCAAGTAGTCTAATATATGTTAAGCATTGTAGAAATATGAAACTATTCCTTTTGAGGGAATAATAATATCGTTTTAGTGCCCTCAGTGAGTTCAAGTTACCTTGCCTGAATGACCTGTAACCCCAAAGAAATCAGTCAATCAATCATCCAAGCATTTATTAATCAATTACTTATGTGAGGGCAATGAAAGACTATATAAGTGATTTCTATATAAGTGATTTCTAAATCATTGCTAGTGATTTTTCAGGAATTACAGGGAACGTGAGATATAACATGAGATGGGAAATTGGTAAATGGGGTCCTATTTTTTGGAAAGAGTTGTCAAACCATAAAATGGTAACCTGGGCATGTATTCTTGGCAAAAATATAAAATGAATCATCAAAGAGATGATTTGTGAGCAGTTATAAAGGAATATAAAGACTATAAGTCAGCATGGGCTCATTAAGAACAGGTCATGCCAGACTAATCTCATTTCATTCTTTGAGGAAGTAACTAGAACTGGTGGATTAAATAAATGGCATGGGTTTCTCCAGGTACTCCCCAAATCTCTCACAACAGCCTTGTTGAAAAAATTGAGAGGGTTAGCTAGAATATATCACAAATAAATATCGGAGTGGATGACTAGACACCCAAAAAAGGTAATTAATGAATGAATGTCAATAAGGAAAATGATTCCCTAAAAGAAAACCATAAGACTCTGTTCTTGCTTCTACTCTGTTCCATATTTTTCTCAATGTATTGGATGGCATCATAGATAAGTTAGTTACCAGGTTTTCACGCCAAGACAGAAGGGATATTTAATATTTGGAGTGATGGGATCAGTACCCAAAATATTTTAATAGACCAAAACAATGAGACAAATGTGGTCAAATGAAGTTTAATAGGGATAAATGCAAAGTCTGGCACTTGGTTTCAGAAATCAACTTTGTAAATGGAAGGTCTGGGCAGCCTGGTAAGAGAGCAGAGTCTTTGAAAAATGTCTGAGGGTTTTAGTGGACTGCAAAACCAATATGAGTCAACAGTGTGACATGGCAGACAAAAGGAAAGCTAATGTGATTTTTGTCTGCATTGAGAAGCATGATGTTAGAAGCAGAGAGGAGAGAGGCCTGTTGAACTCTTCCCCTGCCAAACTGGGGGAGATTATGTTCAATGCTGGGCAACACATTGAAGGATATTGGCAAGCAGGAAAGTATCCTTGAGGAGAGTGGTCAGGATAGTACAGGGATGGATCATAGTGCCTGAATTAATAAAAGTCTATCACTTATGATTCACCTCCTAAGTTCAGAAAAGTAATAGTTAGAAAACCAATCCTCAAAAAAAAAAGTCCTGGATTTAGGCTGACTTCCAATGGTGCTAGTTTTCCTGAAACACAGATCTATGACCATTGTTTCCTATGGAAGCTGGATGGATTATTCTGAAAGAATAGTTATCCCAAATTCCATTTGTTTATTAAAAAACTTGGTTTGTGTGTGCACTGCGCGCATGTGTGTGCGTGTGTTCCTGTGGCTTGCGTGGCTATTGATGCTATTTTCTTTTATCTGGATTGTGGAAGATTTTGAGTGTCAGACTAGAGGTCGTTCCTATTTTATCCAAGGTGAAAAAAGAAGCAACTACAGATGTTGGGAAAGTGAAGTAAGGAAATAAGACTTGATTCTTAAGATCATTGTTGTCACTATGTAAAATATGAACAGACCAGAAATAGTCAAATGTCCTTTTTAAAAAGAGAAGTACAAACTTCTTAAGAAGTACTTAACTTCAATTAAAACTCTGACCTAACAAGTTTGATTTTTATTCATGGAAAAATTCTATGGAGTATATTTAAAATGTTTGAGCATTAAATAGAATCAGCAGTGATCAACAAGAATCAGAATGGTTTTTATTAAGACCGAGTCACAATACTCTAAAGCTGTTCTATTTGTTTTTGAAGAATAACCGGATAGTTAAATCATGTAGGCAACATTTTATGCCTGATTTCCATCGAGGCATCTGGTAAAGTTTCTGTAGTTATCATTCAGAATAGAATAGAGAAATGTGAATTAGAGGCTGCTAGAATGAAGTGATTTTGGTATTGGTTGGAAAACCAGAAATCCACCTTCTGTTTAGGGAGAACAGGTTTTAGAGCATTCAGAGAAATTATAGATAACAACCAATGGAATAAAATTCTGTCAGATCAAATGAGATAATATATGTAAAACATTTTGCAAATCTTAAAATGCCATGTAAATACTATTATTGCTATGAAGAAATCACTTTGTCATTTTTAAGGTATTGTAGCAATGAATGTTGCTTCCTGTTCCATAGATAGGAGAATCTAAAGATGCTGTACATTATCGGATAAAGGAACTGATTGTGATTCTAAGGACATGGTCCAATTCCAAGTTCTGGGACACATTCTATGTGTGACCATTGGCAAGCGTCTCTTGCTAAGACTCAGTTTTCCCATTTGTAAAGTGAGGGAGTTGAACTAGATAAGGAGGAGAAAAAGAAGAGGAGCAAAGATAATCCCAATAATTTTTAAAATCAATAAGCATTCATAAAGTTCATGATGTGCCTTAGCACTGTTCACATAAAATATAAATAGAAAAATTCAATCTGCTCTCAAGTTTATATTATTTGGGGGGAAGAATGAGCTCTAACTCCACTCCAATGAGGGATCATAACTATCAGCATTTGAAATGTGTTGATCATGATTGTATAGGAAATTAATAAAAGACAAGATCTTGGCTCTCTAAACTCTTGGACTAATGTTTTTGCCACTGTGCCATATTGCTTGAAGGAGATTTTCAGAATTCTTGGACATAACTCTGAGTTCTCTTCTCTTATGTTATTTCTTTCCTCTTCATCACCATCTTTCTTTTCATCATTCTTTCTCCTCTTTTCCCTTCTCCTCCTTTTCCTCTTCCCTTCCTTTTTTCATTTTTTCTTCTCACCCTTTCCTTCCATCTTCTCTTCCTATCCTTCCTTTTCCCTTCTCTCTTCTTCCTCTCCCTTTCTTCTCCTCCTCTTCCTTTTTCTTTCTCCTTCTCTCCTTCCTTTTCCTCTTTCTTTTCTCACTTCTTTGTTTTCTCTTCTTTCTCTTCCCTCTCACTCTGACCAAGAATTGCATTATTTTTAAATCTTCCTCTGCCTCATCTCATCTCCCTTGCCTCTCCACTGGAAACAGTAGTCCCCACTACCTAGGTTACAGGATTATCTACAGAATTCCATTTCGCCAGGATAAGTGCTAGTGTATTAGGATTAGTGGAGAGAGTTCTACAGAAGAAAAGATCTGGCTATAATCAAATTAATTATAATTCTAATACTTTAATACTCCAAATGATCTGTGACCTCACCAGTGATCTGACTTTAGGTAAGTGAATTCTGATTAACCCAAAGGAGGTAACCTCAATAATGTGGTACTCCTTTCACTGAGAGAATTCCAAATCCAACCATTCGTGCCTAATCTATGGGACTCTCATTCATGTCATCCCACAAATTCACTAGAAGGGATCTTGACATAAGCTGAGGGTTTCCCTTGAATTCTCTTGACATAGCATGGGTATCAGTGCAATGCAAGGCTACCCATCAATTATCACTCACTCATTTCATGTAACTGGCTCATCTTCACTCAGACATTCCCTTTATGGCACCTTTTTTGAGATAATGTAATTGTAATGTATGACAAACTGGTTATGCCCAAAATATATCTCTAGATTGCCCTTTGTGTGGCCCAAATTAATTCCTCATAGATTTTGCCATTCCATCACTTAGAGACAAAAAAAAAATCACCATAATATAAGTGGTAAAAATTGGGGCTTTTTTTAGGGAGAAGCTTGGAATTATAGGATCATGGATCTTGAATTGGAAGAGAATTTAAAAGCCATCCATTGCAATCTATCATAGATTAGGAAGCCAAGGCCTGTGGAGGTTAACTAAGTAATCTAAGGTCACACAACTAATGAGTGTCAGAGGTGGAATTTGAATCCAGGTCCCCTGAATCCAGAGACAACGTTATTGTCCTTTTTTAAGAGCAATGTAATTTCCCAAAGGCAAACAGCTCACTATCCAGACATTTAAATGTTTGCTTCCAACTTGGCAAGCAAACATTAATCAAAGATGGAACACCAGGCCCAGAGGAGTAGGGCAGCTTTGCTGAGGCTGAATTTACTTAAGAAAACCTTCAGTGTCAGAAAGAGTTCCTGAGCATAGCCTTAGCGGCATTGATCAGAGTTATCCATAGGCAGAGCTCCAGGAATATTAGGAATCTGATTTGCCAAGAGCAGGGGAGCTATTATGATTTGCATGAAAGGCTGAATGCTTTGTTTCTCCAAGCCACCTCCACTGTCCTTCTCTAAGGATGGACACATTTTTTCTCTTCACACATACCAGAAATCTATGTCATAGGGTAACCTCTGGTTCATAATGCAGTTTTTGCAAATAAGACATAAGACACTGTCTCATCCACACAAAGGACTTCTCAAAATAGTGGGACAAAAGGTCACAGGCAAGTACGCTTTCAGTCCAAAGAACACTAATCTAGGAATCAGAGATAAAAGCTATAACTATAAAGATCTATATACAAAAGTACAAAGTGTCAGTAGTAAACAAGGTGAACTAAAGATCCCAACACAACAAAGCAAATTTGAATCCTGGGTATGACAGGTTTTAATGAGATGAGACCCAAGATTATAAAATGACTCTGGATGACTGTACTTATTCCAAAGGAACAGAAAATATAAAGGGGATAAAGAAAGACTACCTTTTATATTAAGGAGCTTAATACATATGAGAATATTCAGGAATCAAAGGATGAAATCCTGGATGAAAGCATTTAGTGGAGATGATGGAGACAGAAACAGAAATTATATTGTCATTGAAATATACTCTGAGAAAATAAGTTGAAACAGATGGAGAAGGTGGGAAACAAATCATTACTATGCAATATCCAGCAATCCAGTAATTTAGACATCTCTCTTTGCCTCTATCTCTGTCTCTATCTCTAACTCAGTTTCCCCACTTTTCCCTCTCCCTCACCAAAGTAAAAGAATAATTTTCTGATTTGCTCAGTAATATCATCATAAATCAAATGGTAGGGGACAATTGAAGGATTCCTACCAACAGGTAATAACCATTTGCTAGAATGAGAACTTGCAGGTAAAATGACCATTCTGTATAAATATAGTGACAAAGAAAGAAGACTTAAGAAATACATTGACATACTTTGTTTTTGTTAGCTATCTTCTTTGAGAAATTTATTGTAGATTCTAAAAAGGGGATGCATAAAACTTTTTGTGTTTCATGGGAACATTTCAATAGTCTGTTGAAGTCTGCAGACTTCTCATAATAATGCTAATCTAAGGATTTTAGAAGAGGAAATTACAAAAAAAAAAAAGCTCATATATTTATACTTGATATCTCAGTAGGCTAAATATATTGTAGAAGTAATTCCTAATTCAAAAGACTTCCATAAAAACTATAGATATCTTAGCTATATCTTTAATAGTGAGATGGAATATTGAGAAAAAAGCAATTTGGAGGTTCAAAAGACTGTGGAATTGGAGATGGAGATGAACCGTAGAGACTGTCTTGTCCAACCCCTCTCATTTTACAGATGAGGTACTGAGATCCAGGTAGGCCAAATACCATGCCCAAGATCACACAGGTAATAAGTAACAGAATTGGAATTTAAATACAGGACACTTAATTCTAAATCCTTCCTTCTTTATACTGCAAAAAATACTCAAGAATGAAATTCTGAGTCCATGAAGAAAAACCATTTAAATGACAAGAAAAAGCAGAACTTGCTTAAACAAACTAATACAGATGTACAGAGAAATCATCAATCAACTTATTTTTTTCTAATGTGAAGAAAATGGGGCAAATGGAGAATAGTTTTATGGTATATAGTCTTTTAAGAATAGTATTGGGAATGATTAATCTAAAAATAGTTTGAGTTTAATAAGAAAAGTTAAGTAGAAACAAAAATTGGAGGAGAAATATGGCAGGATATTAGTGATATTGGGATCAAGAAAGAACAAAAGACAGAAAGGACCTTTGTCTGAGGAAACAAGCAAGTCTGTGGCACTGGGGTTGGCACTGGGGGAAAAATGATGCTAAAGAGGTGATCCTCAGATGAAAAAGCAGTTTATAAAAGTATCTAAGGCCCTTTGATGAGTTTGGATTACCTGACGTAGATGAATTATATCCCCTATTACTGAAAAAACTGGTAGGTAAGATTGTAGTTTGCACAACTGTTTGGACATGTATCCATATATTGTATTTAATTTATACTTTAACATATTTAACATGTATTGGTCAACCTGCCATCTGGTGGGGGGGAAGGGGGGAAAAATTAGAACAAAAGGTTTGGCAATTGTCAATGTTGTAAAATTACCCATGCATATATCTGGTAAATAAAAACTATTAAATAAATAAAAAAATATTGTAGTTTGCTTGTATGTGGGGGGGAAGTAATCAGGGGTAAGTGACTTTCCTAGGGCCACACAGCTGGCAAGTACTTGTAGTCACATTTAAACTCAGAACCTCCTGACTTTAGGATTGTGCTTTATCCACTGTATCACCTAGCCTGTCCCTCAAATATGATTTCTGAATCATTGCCAATGATATTAAAAGATCATGATGAATGGGTAATCATCAATAGAGAAAAAAAATCTCAATGTTCAAAAACAGGATAGGTTAATAATTTATGTCATTAAACCTGACCAGTCCCTGGGGCAGGGGAGGGGGGGAAGTGAAGTTTCAGATTTGAAGACAGTAGTTCATAATCTGGGTTCTGTGAACTTTTTACTTTATAATATAATATAATTTTATATTAAATATAATTTATAGTTAATTACATAAAATATAAATATATTGAATGTAACTATTTTATAATAAAATAAATAAAAATATAATAAAATAAAATTTTATTTTGATTACTATATTTTGTCATAATCAGTATTTTTCCTAATACTATATATTTCATGTTATCCATTTTAAAACATAAGGAGGAGTCTGCCGATTTCAGCAGACAATTGAAATGTTCCCATGAAACACAAAAAGTTTCATGCATCCCTTTTAAAATCTGCAAAAAAATTTTCAAGGAATGATAAATAAATAGATAACAAAAGGAAATGATAATCACAAAAAGTCAGCATGCTGTCAGGAACACGCCAATAAGACAGACTAAACTTAGTCTGTATATGTTGCAATATAAATAGATTGGTAGTTTAGGGAAAGTATGTAGATATAATTTTCTTAGGTGTTCGAAAAGAATTTTTACAAGATGTTTCCTTGGTTGGATTTAAAAGTTGACTTCTTAGCCAAATCCAAAGACTGCTCATCAATGGTTTGGCATAATTTTATCCAAGAGAGGTAAAAAGATGATGGAGTATATAGAGTGTCAGGAAGTCAGGGTCAGGAAGATCAGAACTTAAAATACCTCTGGTACTTAACCAGATGCATAATCCAGGAAAAGTCACTTAACCTCTGTCTTCCTCTAGTTTCTTATCTGCTAAATGGGGATAATAATATCACCTCCTGCTCAGGAATGCTATGAGAATCAAAAGACATAACATTTGTAAAAACACTTCCCAAATCTCAAAATACTACTTTGAGCAAGCAAACGTTTGCTATTTACTATTGGTAACTTGAAACAAGCTCTATGCTTGGTTCTGTGTTTCTTCATATGTTTCCCAATGAATAAAATGAAGACCTAGATGGGATATTCATGAAAATTGCAGATAATCCAAATATGGAAGGATTAATAACATCTTGGTTAAAGGAGTCACCTTCCAAAAAGATCTTATTCAACCAGAAAATTGGACCTAATTTATCTAGGTGCAATTTATTAGGAACAAGTCACAATCTCCTTGGGTGCTCAGTGTCCTCATCTGTAAAATGGAGAGGTTGACCTCTGAAATTGCTGCCAACTCAATGATCCTATTGGCCCATGAAGATCAAGTCTTATACTTAGATCCAAAAAAGAAAAGTAACTTTATAAGTGTAATATGTCTGGAAAGAACAAAAATCATGAAACAAGAAAAAGTCAATGTTGCAGGATTATCAAGAAAAAGTTTGGCCACAAAGAGGTTTAAGAAGACCCTTTCCTTACCTTCACAGAGATGGAACTTCTACAGCTATAGTAGCTTCCATGTTATTAAACTAAATATGTTGAGTAGTTTTTTGCTAATTTTTCTTTTCTTCCTCTAATTTTTTGTTACATGAGATGACCCTCTGATCTAAAAATGTATGCAGGCTTCTATAGCTGTAGAGTCTCACCTCTGTGAAGGAGAGCAGAATGTCTTCTTATGGACCTAATGAGGTAAGAAAGGAATATTACCCAATGCTAGAGATGTGAGAATTCCACTGAACTTTACCTTGGTTAGATCACATCTAGTGGATTGGGAAGGTCATTAATAAATTAGAGAGACACTCAGAAGTGAG
This sequence comes from Sminthopsis crassicaudata, assembly GCF_048593235.1. Taxonomy (NCBI): domain Eukaryota; kingdom Metazoa; phylum Chordata; class Mammalia; order Dasyuromorphia; family Dasyuridae; genus Sminthopsis; species Sminthopsis crassicaudata. The sequence goes on from NC_133618.1 coordinate 628,470,801, forward strand.
AAACCAGGATTCAGTACTCTGTATCATGCCCTATGAAAACTGTTTGAAAAATAGAACTTAGAAATATTTAATCTGGAGAAGAAAAGATTGGGGGAAGTGGAGGTGAAACTGATAGTTATTGTCAAGTTTTTGATAATCTATAGTTTAAAACCAGGAGTCTACAGGGGTCCCAGGGAGCCAAAATTATGCATAATTTGTGGGAGTTCTAAAAGTAATAAATTTGTTTTATATGAGAAAAACCTTTTTTAACATTAATGGTACTTCACAAATAGAACAATATGCCTCCAGAATAATGGATTCCACCTCACTGGAGGTATTTAAAAGAAGATTTGATAACCATGTTTTGTTGGTTGAATTAGAGATCCTGTGAGATCCTTTCCAAAATTGAGATCCTATGATTCTGTGAAACATAGGATCTATTCCTATCTCTGCCACTAGCTCTGCAGCCATGAGTCCCCTTTTCAGGGCTCAGTTTCCCCTTTGTTAAAATAATTGAAGATGGTTTCTTCTCTACCTCTCACGGGCCATCCAAGTTTCTTTTCTTATGCTGAACATTGATTCCTTCAACAGCTACTCTCAAAGCCTGGTTGGCTTCTTCTGGCCATTCTCCAGCTGATCAATGTCTTCCCCAAAATATATTGTCTAGAACTCAATCAATGTTGAGAGCAGAGTACACAAGGAAATTTGCACCCCTATTCCTTGACATTGTATTTCTTTGAACTCAGCTAAAGATGATATGAGCAGTTTGGTTGTTATATCACATCATTGTCTGAAATTGATATTGCCATCTGCTAAAATCCCCTAAATAAAGAAAAACAGGGGAGCCTCGACACTTCAGAGCTGTTATTAATATGTCGGACAGAAGGCAAGAAATGATGTCTACATAAAAAAGCACCTAAATAAGTAATAGGGAAAAGAGATTAGAAAAAAAAAAGAGAAATGTTTCATTCCCCCAAGATCCAGCATAGTACAAATGATAAGGATATTATGAGCAAACATCCCCTGAGATATGACTCGATACAGAGTCATACTAGAGGCTCCATCCTGAGGTTCATAGTGGATCACAAGAAACATGACAGAATCTTGGGTTTTGGATGGAAAAAGAAATCAAAGGTCATCTAATACAACTAATTCCTGAAGAAAAGATTCTTTCTAGAAAAGCCATTATAAGTGATCTTTCCATGTCTCTCTGAAGACCTTTAGTGAAGGCAAACGCTACCTCCCAAATCACCTCATTCAACATTGAAATATCTAATTCTTGAAAACAATTTCTTACATTGTCCCAAAATTCCGTCTCCATGTCATTTTCTCCCATTACTCTATCAGGAAATCCTGACTTCCAGGATTAAGCAGAATCAGTTATATCTTTTCACTTAAGAATAGCTATCACTTTCCCACTAACCTTTTGTTTCTTCAAAACTGATCTCCCTTGAGCCAACCTTCTTATGCCATGATATCTTGTCCTCTTGGTTATCCTCCAATTTGTGAATGACCTTCAGAACTATGACATCTCAAACCGAACCCAATATTCCAGATGTGGTCTGGGCAGGGCAAAGGGCAGCAGAGCTTCCACCTTCACTTTATATATTAGGACTCCCAGCCCAAGAAGAATAAAGGACTTCCCAAATAGCACATAAGTAGTAAAACAGCAGAATTGAGACAATCAATCCACCAAACATTCAATAAGAATTTGTTAGGTGTTTACTACATGGCAGGAAACCATGCTAAATATCAAAGAGACAAGAGTCAGAATGTTGCACCTTAAATGTTGGGCCATCAGTCCACTTTCCTTTGAGAAAGTTCAGGCAACCTGATTAACATTGAAGACATTTAGTTTGAAAAATTACCCAGTTGCTAGACAGCTCACAGAGCAGTAAGGGAAACTTCAGTGAGCAGGGAGCCTGGGCATTAAATTTCGACACCTTGGATGGGGTTCACCAAAGCCAAAGATCTGGAAATGGTTTAACAGTTCAGTGGGGCTATAAAAAGATGCTCTTACACAGTGACAAGGCCTTTTGTGTTTCTTCCATCCTTTATCTCTCTACTCTGCTTCCATCATTCCTTTTTCTAGGACTGAAAAAAAGCTGCTTTTTGGACACAAGCCAATGTGCCCAGGCTACCTGACCACACTGAAGTGACATTAAGTCACTGAAATTTCAATCTGTATGGTAGCTCCTGCTCAACAGATGCACTATGGATGCCCCATAGCTCTTGTGCTTGTACTGGCCTCTGGGAAAATCTCTAAGTTTGAAGGAACTTCCGAGGACACCTACTCCAACTTGTGTCTCAACAAGAATCCCCTCTGCGATCTACCTGGCAACAATTTGAGTGAGGGGGGAGCCACTTCGTTCTAGACAACATCTCCCATTTCTGGATAGCACTCATTGTTGAGAGGCATGATGACAGAATGCCATCAAGAGAAAGAGACAGAAACAGAGAAACAGAAAGAAGTATAGAAGGAGACATATTCTTAAACATAATCAGTTCAGGAAGTTGTTCTGCTTGACTGCATTTTTTCTATAAGCATTCTCTTTTTTATCTCTCTTCTCTCTCTCTCTCTCTCTCACTCTCTCACTCTCTCTCTCTCTCTTTCTCTCTCTCTCTTTCTCTCTCTCTCTCTCACTCTCTCTCTCTCTCTCTTTCTCTCTCTCTCTCTTTCTCTCTCTTTCTCTCTCTCTCTCCTTCTCTCTCTCCCCTCTCCTTCTCTCTCACTCTCTCTCTCTCTCTCTCTCTCTCTCACTCTCTCACTCTCTCTCCCTCTCTCTCTCTCTTTCTCTCTCTCTCTCTCTCTTTCTCTCTCTCTCTCTTTCTCTCTCTCTTCTCTCTCTCTCTCTCTCTCTCTCTCTCTCTCTCTCTCTCTCTCTCTCTCTCTCTCTCTCTCTCTCTCTCTCTCTCTCTCTCTCTCTCTCTCTCTCTCTCTTTTCCTCACTCCCTCCTTCTCTCTCCTTATCTCTTTCTGTCCTTCTCTGTCTCTCTTTGTCTCTATCTTTGGATCTTTCTCTGGAGGGTAACATGTTTCATTGGTCCTCTGGAATTTTTGCTAGTCATTGACATTGGTCAGAATTTTTTAGTCCAATGTGGATGTCCTACCTCAAGTCCAATCTTACCACAGGTATTTTAAGAAAAGCAGAATTGACACAAATCCCAAAGGCCATTCGAATTTTCATATTTGATTATTCTCATATTGAGCAAACACTTAGAATGCAATTTCTTTGAGGATAGAACCAATTTTTACTTTTCTTGGTGTTGTCAATGCTTAGGATAATCTCTATTCCATACTAAGTACTTTATAAATGCTTATTGACTAATTTTACAAAGGTAATAGTTTTTAAGAGAGCCATAAAAATCCACTGTACCTAAAACAGAGAGGATAGATAAAGGAGAGTAGAGATAATTTTCCCAGTGTATAGTGTACAGTTCTCTGAGGATAATTCAAGGGAAAAAATGAAGCAGTTAACAGAGGAGGGGTTCTCAACTCCCTAAGAAAGCACAGGGGGCAGGGAAATTCTGCAAGGCAATTGTCCCATTTCTGCACCCTTGGTGACCATTAACTAGCCCTAGAATTGTGTCTCTGACTCCTTGATCCTTTTACTGGAGAACAATACATGGTGATACTCAGCTCCACCTATTACAATGGCAGAGTTCAGACTAGATCAACCAGCAAGGATCCTATTTTGACTATGACCTCCATTACTCTCTCTCACAAACTATCCAAGGTCAAAGTCTCACTCCTCACTGGAAGTTCTCTTGTCATCCACCTATCTTCCTCATTTGCCCCCTCTCCTAAAAACAAAACCTGTGTGGTTTGCCCTCAACAAATCCCCTTGGAGCTATAAGAACTAAATTTGGGAAGGGGGCTGCTAGAGGGAAGTCTTACTCTGATACTTCCAAGCTCTGAGTCCAACTTTTCTGGCTGATCTCTTGAAGGTTCCTTAAATTAAAATGTTGTGCCTAGAACTGAATATACTGCAGCAGATGTAGTCTGACTAGGACAGAGTACAGAATGACTATGATATTCCTTCTCCTAGATGTTCAGACCCTTTCAACAAATTGAAACTTTGACTTCCATTACCTGTCACTGAATCACAATTAGCTTGGATTGAAGACTACTAAAAATGTACAGGCCTTGTGCAAATAAATTAAATCAAATTCCACCAAACCATCTTGTGCATAAATATATACATATTTACATACATATATATGTACATATGTATAGAGACAGAGATGATAGCTAGATAGATGGATACATATATATATATATATATTAGCTAAAATTATTGATAGATGGATAGATACATAAATAGATATATAGATATGCAGATACATAGGCCGAGAGATAAAAATTGCCAAAGTGATTTTTTTTTATTTTTTCATTTCATTTTCTTTTTTTTTTCTTTTTTACTAAGGCAACTGAAGTTAAGTGACTTGCCCAGGGTCACACAGCCAGGAAATGCTAAGTGTCTAAGGCCAGATTTGAACTCAGGTCCTCCTGACTTCAGGGCTGGTGCTCTATCCACTGCACCACTTAGCTGCCCCCAAAGTAATTTTTTAAACTTCTAGTCTGAAGACCTGGATTTGAGTCTCATAAAACCACTTGGACAAATCACTGTACTTTCCCTGGCCTTCTTTTGCTCCTTTGTATAAAATGAAGGTTTATGGAACTCAGAGTTCAAAAAGATCTTAAAATTCATTTTACAAATGAAGAAATTGAGGTTCCAAGAAGTTAAATATGTCCAAAGCCACAGAGGCATCAAAAAGCATAGAGATGATTCCAACTCAAGTCTTCTGATTTCAAGTGCAATGATGTTTTTATGTCACTATTCTCAGGTTCCTTCCAATGCTACTATTCTATTCTTCAAAGATCCGCCAGCTACTGAGTACTTAAGCCTATAAAAAGTTATTTTTTTTCTTTTTCTCTTTCATGGGAAATAAATCATTTGCTGTATATTTTCAGATATAAACAAGTCTAAAAACCCATCCCTATCCTCTCCAGAGAAAGAAAAGGTAAGTGTCCAATTCTTTCAAGGAAAAGAAAATATTTTAATTCAATTTAAGAGAGAAATAATACCTGATATTTCAGTGGGACTTTAAATTTCATAAAAACACTTTAAGTACATTATCTCATTTAATCCTGATAATAACCTTTAAAGGTTATCCCCATTTTAAAGTTAAGGAAGCTGAGGTACACGGAGATGGATTGCTTTTCCTAGAATCACATAGTTGGTGAGTAACTAGGATGAAATTCATTGGTATTCCTACTCCCGCACACCACACTGACTCTTCCCAACACAGTAAAGACCAATGAGTCTTTAAGTTTGAGCACTTTGGTACTTTCACATAATAAATACTCACATCTAGAAACCTTATATAAGGTTTAAAAAATCTTTTCTTTTCAAAATATCCCTTAGAGAAAAGTAGTGCAAATGTCATTATTCTCATTTAAAAGATTAGAAAACTGACCTTCAGAGAAATAAAACAACTTGCTCATACTCATCTAATTGAGAAATTTTTCCATAAAAGCAGATCTCCTAAATCCAAATCTATTTCTTCCCAAACTCTCCTCTACAAAGTCCCTGCCATATTCCATCTATTTCCTCTATATCTACGATGCACTTGCTGATGGTATAGAACACAGTGGACATCAAAACTTACATGGCTTTATTAGGATCCCTAAATGCAATTAATAATATATAATAGCAATTAATAACAATAATATCTGACAGTATATAGTGCTAAGGCGCTGTGCTAAGTGCTTTACAATTATCATTTCATCTAATCCTCACCAAAACCCTATGAGGAAAATGCTTATTATTTTTCCCATTTTACAGATGAGAAAACTGAGGCAATAAGGGGATAAGGAATTGCTAGGAAGTGTCTGAGACTATATTTGAATTCAGGTTTTCATGACTCTAAGTCTGGCCTTCTATCCATTGCACCATATAATTTATCTTCTATTGAGATCATTGTGTCATGTTGGGGAAGAAGAAAATCTCCTGGGTTTGACCTATTTTTTCCCTCATGGGAATCTAAACTATGAAACCCATGAAACAGTAGTGCATGTGTGGGAAGGACCAACACCTCCATTATTTTGTTTTGCTTTGTTGTTGTATTATTGTAGGGAGTTTGTGTGTTTCTCTACAAGCTCCTGAATCAAGTAACATTTCACAGAGAATGAGAAATGTGGAAGATGATGGAGGGTTAAGTGAACTTCAGAGTTTAATGAACTTTAATCTTCTGGCAAACATTACAATTAACACACCCCAAAGTACATTTGCTTTGTAATTAAATGGTGGAACAAAACCCAAACAGTAGTCAGGGAAAAAGTTATTGTCTAAGTTCTCCATAGGTTTCCTAGCAATTAAGCTCACTCATTTCGTCTGGAAAAAAAAGTATTTATTAGTTGAATTTACGCTAATGCCATAATAATACAATGTACCTTATTAATTAGATCACTCTCCACTGAAGCTCAACCAATCAGACGGGTGTGCCAGGGGCTGTTAATGGGAAATGTTCTCAGAGTGGAGCATTGATTAAAACTGCATCCATCCTAATAATTCTCTCATAAACCAAGTTTTACTTCAGGAAGGCACTAGGGGCAGCAAGATCATACAATGTGGATAATTCTAAAGTACAACTAGCTTATCTTCCATTGGAGTCTGGAGCGACAGCTTTTATCAGCTTCCTGTGAATTTTCCAATGAGAAATCTAGGGATCTCACAGCTCATTAAAAGCTTTAGGTACCTCTGGATGAGCTTGGGGGAGACATGATGTCCCAATACCTGAGAAATCTCCTAATCAGTCTCTGTTCTTTGATCTAGCTACAGGGGGGAAAGGCAGCCAATGCACTTCATCAGGTACATTCTCAGCTACAGATAATAGGATATGTGTGGAGCAGTGAAGTAAGTTCTGCAGGATAGGAAAGGCTTACTTTTGCCCATGGCCATTATGGAGCCAGTGCATACTTCCCTACACATGCTTAGTTAAAATGATGGGGAAAGGGACACCATGCTTCCACTAGAATTTGGAGATCTCAGGTATCTTTTCATAGGTTTGCCCAGACTTAGGACTATGAATACTATCCTTAGCTATGATTCTCTGGAATACAATATGACTTTGGATCCATTACTATATTTTTCTGTGCTCACATTTCTTTTACTCTAACAAATTTAATGGATGTGGTAGCCCAAAAGACTAGATAATAAATCTATGTTACAAGTAGCTTAAGAAAAGTAAGGATTCTGGCCAACTCTATATTTCATCCCATCATTGTAATGTTGATTGTTAATTGTAGTGTGTGTGTGTGTGTGTGTGTGTGTGTGTGTGTGTGTGTGTGTAAAAGACAAAGAGAGAGAGAGAAAGAGAGGGAGAGAGAAAGAGAGAGAGAGAGATGAATCCCTTTAGATATATGGTGAAGCCTTTGGAGTCTTTCTTAGAATAATGTTTTTACATGCATAAAATAAAATATATAATATTTAAAAGGAAATCAATTTATTGGGATAATTTTAATTTTTAAAAGTCCAGGGACTCCCTATAGACCCCAGATTTTTAGAACCCATTGCTCTAAACTGAAGAATAAAGAGGTTAAGAATATTTTTTTCTCACAGATGATAGAATATAATGTTTACATACTCAGAAAGCAAGACACTATGACTCAGGGCACTATAAGGCCAGATGTCAAAGACTGGAGTATTATAGAGCTTTATTCAGACACTCAGGGGACCAAATGTAGGAACTAAGGTCTGTGTGATCCCAGGGATAGATACTGAAGCCCACAAGGTCCCAGAAACAGCTGGAATTCTACATAGGGAGTCGCTGAGCCAGAAACTAAAATTTAGGGGATCATAAGAGCTGAGCATTAAAGTGGGGGATCAGAGAGTAAAACAGTTCCAGAAGAGTCCAAGAGATAGGCAGTGGTTTTGGAAGCAGAGAGTCAAAAGACTGGATGTAAAGATCTGGAATGTCAGGGAGTGAGATGCTAAAGTTCAAAGGTCAAAAATCAAAGCCTGAATTGCAAATGCCTGACATCCCAGGATGGCAAACAGAAGTAAGCTCGGATCAACAGCAATCAGAAAAGCAGCATTTGATCAACTTCATTGTTAGAGCTCTCCATCTGCACCCAGAGAGAGGACTGTGGGAGCTGAGTGTGGATCATAACATAGCATTCTCATGCTTTTGGTTGTTGTTTGCTTGCATCTTATTTTCTTTCTCATTTTTTCTGGTTTGATTTTATTTTTCTTGTTCAGCAAAAGAATTGTATAAATATGTATACATATGTTGGACTTGACATATATTTTTATCTTGTTTAATATATATTGGACTACTTGCTATCTAGGGCAGGGGGAGAATTGGAACACAGGAGTTTACAAGGGTCAATGTTGAAAAATATCCATGAATATGTTTTGAAAATCAAAAAGGTTTAATTAAAAATTAGAGTTCTTCTCATCATTTAATGTATACAGATAAAGGCTGCTGCACAAGTGCTACCTGGACAGATATCTCTGGTACATAAACACACACACACACACACACACACACACACACACACACACACACACACACACACACATTAATCAATTACCACTTATTAAGCACCTATATGTCAACTCTGTGCTGAATACTGAGAATATAAGTATAACAAATAGAACTATTTCTACACACATTCTAACAAGGGAGAAAATAAGGACATTTATAAATATATACAGAAGAAATACGAAGAGCATAAATAAAAACAGTTTTGTATAAAGTTGAGGTGGAAGGCATTAGTGGTTCAGAGGAGTTGTGCTCTGCTAAGGAAGGAAAGACCTCTAAGCTCACAACCGGTAAAGTCTATGATCTTGTGATCTTTTGTTTATTGGGGAAGGCCATCAGCTGAATTTTTACATCATATCTTAAAGGATAAGCAAGGACACAGACCACCTGCAGCCTATTCAGAAAGCAGGTCACTAGGATGAAAAGACTGGAGGCTGCCATGAGTAATGTGGTAAAAGAAATTAGGGATAGATAGACTTAGGAAGAGAAGACTGGGGGAGCATTAATAGCTACCTTCAAGCTCTTTAAGGAATGACAAGGAAGAAGATTCAAATTTACTCTGATTGATCAAAGAGAGCAGAATCAGGGTCAAGGGTTGGAAGTTGCCCTGACACAAGGTAAGGCTTGTTGTGATTGAAAACTGCCTAATATGAAAAGAAAGCCCAAAGTAGAAAGGACCATAATAATATGATAAAAGGTAATGAGTTCCTCATCACTAGGGATTTCCAATCAGCCAATCAAACTGCTTACTCTCAGCTAGATACTATTTTGGGTGCTGGGAATACAAATATAATGAAATAAACAATTCTTACACCAAAGAGATTATATTTTAACAGAGGAAACAAGAAGGATATATACAAGGTGTCCCAAACGTCTTGGTGCCTTTTTAAGCTGTAGTAGCTATGTTTTTCTATTTTGCTTTAGTAGTTTAAAACTGTACTAAGACTTTGGGAATAAGTTTATGCAGAATAACTATAAAAATAATAAGTTTAAGAAGTAGTTAAACACAAGGGAAGTTTGAGAGGAAGAGCAAGAACAGACGATCTCTTCCACTAAGGCCAAATGTCTACTTGTGTATTCATGATTTTGACATCATGGTCCAGTTGGAAGCTGAGGGCAGCTTTTGAACTCAGACATTCTTAAGTTTGACTGCCAGCAATTTCCCCTCTTTCTTCCTAAATCAGCTTTTTAGACCACAGCAGAACAAGACCAACCTTTCTCTTCCAAAATTCAATTGTCTGGTTACTTGAAGACCCCTATCATGCATTTGCTTGCCCACTCGCTCTGAGCCTGGTCTCATCTTCTCCATGCAAAATATACCCTTTTTCTATTGATTCATATGTAGCATGAGCCTTTTGCCTTTCAGACATTTCCTGGTGAAGACCTCAAATAAGGGTGACTGGACTTCAGCATCACAGGCCATACTTTTAGTGTTTGAGGAAGTTTCTTTACACAGAACAGATTACAAAGCCCCAAATTAGAGTGGAGGTGGGGACAGAGGAATAGATAACTTCTCCTTGAAAACGTAATGGGCTAGTGATGTCCAAGGAGTCTTAAGGCTATACATTTAAATCTGTCATGGAGGGAAAGGAAAATCAGAGTTCCTGGAAGTCAGAGTTCCCATCTCTTGAGTTTTTATACTCCAGACCTTATTCAATCAACTTCATTCTCAGAGGCCCCAGACCACAGCATATTCCAAATTTTCCCTAGACCCAAGAACTCAAGAGAGGAAAGATTATTTCTCAGCCTCTCTGGGCATCCAGAGACCCCTTAGATCCAGACAAGTTCTAAACCAAAGAAAGTCATGAAGATAGATGTGGAGACATCCTGGCTCAAATCCTCCTGAGAACAGACCATAGCTTCCCACTCACATATCCCAGGGATATGGCTATGCCCTATCAGGACACCCAAAGCCAGGTTCTAAGCATGTCTCTAGCCAGAACAGTAATATGTGTGTAAAATCATGCACACACACATAAAAATGTATGTATATATATTTGTGTGTGTGTATATATATATATATATATATATATGAACATGTCAAATGTGAGAATTTGTTTTGTTAGATTTTACATATTTGTAATAGGGCTTTTTTTCTTTTTTTCTCCTCATAGACGAGTTACAAAAAAGAAAAAATGTTTATTTGAGAAAAATTAATTTCAAAAGACTCTAGTCCCTGTTCCAGAATTTCTGGAGATTTGTATATAAGTAGATGTAGAAAGAGGAGGAGTCTAAAGGTTTTCTTCCATGACTCTTGCTCCCTAAACCATGAACCAGAAAGAAAGAGAAAAAGAGAGGGGAGGAGAGAAGGACGGAGGAAGAAATAAAGAAAGGGAGGAGAGAAGGAAGAAATAGAAAGAAGAAAGAAGGGAGGGAGGAAGAGGGAGAATAGAGTAAGTAGTAGCTTCCTACTTAAAACTGTACTGGACCCCTTTCTATACCACCCCTGTCAAGTAGGGATTCAGCTTGTATTTAAGAATTCCAAATAATGAGAAATTAATTAGCTCCTAAGGCAACCTAATCCATTTTGGAACCACTTTAGGTAGAGACGTTTTTCTGAATATAAAATAAAAATATTCCTCCTGTAGCTTTTACACCTTGTTCATAGTTCTCCTCTGGGACCATAAAAAGTCCATATCACAGCCTCTCAAATATTTGAAGATTATTTCTTTTAACCTCCTTTTCAGTCCTTTCCATAGCTTGGAGTTTCTATCTTTTCCTTCATATAAGGGGGGGGAGAAGAGGGAAGGTACAAGTCAAATCAATGGGTATTATATGCCTGCCATGTGCCAGTAACTGTGCTAGTTGCTAGGGATACTACAAAGAAATGCAAATTCAATGCCTTCCTTCAAGGAGCTCCCAATTAATTTAGGGGCAACAACATACAAACATTTATGCCTTAAAAAGACATATTTAGTATAAATTGAAGAAAATCTCATAAGAAATGCACTATCATTAAGAGTTACCAAGAACTCTCATCAAGAATTTGTGTATGTCATGCACAAATAAAGATAATAAAAGATAGGGAGTGATAGGGGAAAGGACAAATCCTAGCCATTTACTGCAGGAAAAGTGGAGAAGAAAAAATAATTTTCCACTATGGGGATGAAAGAAAGCTACCTGGCAGATATGGCATCAGAAGGAAGAAAAGGCTACTAAAAAACAGAAATTAGCAAAGAGTAAACTGAGACCTCCACTATCTGTTAGAGGAGGGACCTAAGCCCCAGTGCTGATACACACTAATCAGGCAGCTTTAATGCTTCTGTCAAGGTTCAGTGATGCCAGATGCCAGTCTCGTTGCCTCCACTTTCTCACAGCTTCCTCCTGACTAATTCAGTTGTGGTTGGAGCTATTTTCGGGTCCTATTCACTTACCCCAACACCTGCCTACAGTGGGGAAAGATGTTTTCTCGACACCCAAAATGCTCTCACATTGTAATGCTCTCACTAGGTAACCATCAGTGCAGCAATTACTTAAAAGTGTGACCAACCTGTGGGAACCAGTGTTTTTATCTGGGTTATTCCATCCATACAGAATGTTCTGAACGTAGATCATGGAACAAAATCCATACTCCTGCCAAGATCAGTTGCTAAAGGGCATCCTGCTCACAGGAGCAATGGGCAGGATGAGTGTTGTCACAGTTAACAAGCATTTATTAAACACCTACTGTGTGCCAGGCACTGTGCTAAATTCTAGAAATGCAAAGAATAATTTTTTCTTTTAAGGAGCTATTCTAAGGAGCAAGATGAGATGATAGCAACTAGTATATATAGACAGTGTAAATGAAAGGTAATCTTATAGAGGAGGTCCTGATAGTTTAGAAAGAATCCAGAAAGCCCCCTTGCAGATTAGTTTTTTCATGACCTCCCCCTACATCTGCTCAGACACCATCATGGCAAGCTCTGCTCAAATTAGAAGTAAAGTTGTTCTATTATCCAAGACACATCCAAATCTCAAAGACCACATTTCTCCCCCATTCACACACACACACACACACACACACACACACACACACACACACATACACACACACACACACACACACACGCACACTCATATTTAGAAGCAATTTCCTCACAACTACCTTATAATGCAGTGACTATATTAGCCCCATTTTATATATGAAGAAACTGAAAGATGGGGAGGTGAAGTAAAATACCAGCACAACTGGCAAGCAAAGAAGTAGGAATGAAACCCATGTCTCCTGCCAACGAGTTTAGCCTTAATTCCACTAATCCATGAATGTCACTGTACCTGCTCTCTGCGTTATAGCCCAAGCTGACTTTGATGGCTCCCAAAGCAGAATTATCCTCTTCTACATTCTGTTCCCAATGGTCAGACATGGCCCATGAAGGAGCAGTGAGAAGCCCCCATATAAGCACTGCTTAAATAAATAGTCCCTTCTATTGGCACCCACTTTCTTCAGCCCACATAAGCCCAGGCTAATCACACTAGCACTCTCATGCCAGACAGACAATTTCTCTCAGATAAGACAGGACTGATGAAATTAAGGTAGTGGTTGATATAATAAAAAATGATGATACTATCTAAATTAATTTATGACTTTAGTGCTATACCAATCAAATTACCAAGGGGATACTTTATAGACCTAGATAAAATAACAGAGAAATTCATTTAGAGGAAAAAAAGGTTAGAATCTCAAGGGAAATAATAAGGAAAATATATCATTGAACGGGGGCATGGTGTTACCAAACATCAAACAATAATATAAAGCAGTGATCGTGAAAAATATTTGGCAGTAATTAAAAGATAGAAAAATAAACCTTTTGTTCAATAGACTAGACAAGAAAGACCCAATAGCAATCAAAAATAGTAGGTCGGTGTTTGAACAAAGAACATAAATTATTAAATGCAGGTCTTCTTATTGAACATTTACTGCTGGGAAAACTAAAAAGCAATTTGGCTGAAATTAGGTCAATATCAGTGTTTTATACCATATTTCATACCCAAAAGATACATGGTAAAAATATTTTTAAAACATCTTTTAAAATTAGGAAACAGAAGGAGGTACCTATAGCTGGGGAAGAAATCTTAACCAAACAATGAAGTGATCATATAAAACAAAAGGAACACTTTTAAGTTCTTCCATGAAGTAAATTAATGTCAATAGAGTAAGAGAAAGTTTTGAGTTGAAAAAAAATTTCCACCAAATATCATAGATAAAAATCTCATAGTTATAGTATGTAAGGACTAGACACAGATATTTAAGGCCAAGGGCCATTCTACAGTAGATAGAGGAGCAATATGAACATTTTTAAAAAGATTTGTCCACTATCTATAATCATAGAAAACTGTGCACCAGTCACAAAAAACAAATTCAAAACAAAATAAATTCCGAGGTCCTACCTCATACCCAACAAGTTGGCAAAAATAAAATAAATAACCAACATCAAAGTTACCAGATAAATAAAAATACACCAAGCCCCTTCTTATTCTAGATCTGTAATCCTGTAAAGCACAAATTGGTATGAATGTTCTGGAAAACTATTTGTAATTGTGTAAAAAAAAAAAAATAAAAGTGATTCAACAGTGATACTCTTTGGCCCAGCAATCTCACTACCAGGCATTTATCCAAGAAAGTCAAAGTCAAAATAAAACATCCAAAAACAACATATTGACATAACAGCATATTTATTGCACTTTTTGCAGTGGCAAAGAATGAGCAACAATATGGGAAAATTGCTAAACAAATTGGGGCATATGAATATACTAAAAATTAAATAAGAAATAATAAATATGAGAAATTCAGAGAAACACTGGAAGATAGATTTGAACTGATGCAGGGTAAAAGAAGAAGAACCAGAAGGATGATATAGACAATTACTACAATGTAAATGACAAGAACACTAGAAGGAAGCCAAACTCTAAGGAATTGTAAGAGACAATCCCGTCCAAATAATGGAACAAATTTTCCTCATTTCAGTAAAGAGTGCCATATCATAGCCTCAGGGTTGGAAGGCACCTCTGAGGTCATGATGTCTAACCCTCTAAATTTAAATAGGAGGAAACCAAAGACACACACAATATTTCCAAGCAAAGAAAAGCTTTTTTCCCCCCAACTGGTATCTGTTTTCAGAAGGTTAGCTAGTAAAATTCTGAGACCTGAAAAATTCCCCACCTAACTTATTACCTGCCTGGATACTTCAAGGATACTTCAGGAAAAGACTCCCAACTACTGAAGACAGCTATTTCATCAAGTCACTTCTTTCAAGAAAACAACTGTCACTTTCAAGAAAAAAACTGCCACTATCCTTTGATCCATCCTCCCTATTACTGATCATATTATATTCTAAGAAAATCAGGCAGTATTCAAAGTCTAATAAACACACATATAAAAACATATGTAAATACACACGTGTGCATGTACATTATATGTATATATCCCTGTTATAATGATTTTATATATACATATGTGTATTATATATATATATATATTATAAATAAAATTATAAAATATATATAATAAATATAAATATATATTATATTATATATATTTAATAACATAATAATATATAAAGTATGTGTATTGTATATAAAATTTTTATTGAAACATTGTGATAGCTAAGAACTGGAATCAAAGTCAGTGTTAAATGACTAGAGAATGACTTTAAAAACTTATGGCACATAAATATAATGTTTTATCATTCACTCATATCTGATTCTTCATGACCTCACGTCCATGGAGTTTTCTTGGCAAAAATACAGGAGTATTTTGCCATTTTCTTTCCTAGTGGATTAATGCAAATAGAGGTTAAGTGATTTGCCAAAAGTCACACAGCTAGTGAATATCTGAGAACTGATTTGAACTCAGGTCACAACACCTCCAGGCTCAGTGCTCTATCCACTGAGTTATCCTGCTGCCTTCTCATATAAATATAATGGAATATTATCATGCAGTAAGAAATTATCATTATGAGGAATTTAGAGAAACATGGCAAGGTAATTGTTTTTAAAGCTGAACTTTGAATAATTGAAAAACCATTGAATGTTCCAGAGGACGAAGAATGAGGTAATCACCATCCTCAGAGAAAAGAGGTAGAAGGCTACTACCACAGAATGCTATCTATATTGTCAGATAAAGTTTCTTTATTTGCTGTTTTTACTTAAATCTGTTTTTCTTTGTCATGAAGGAAGAATTCAATCTGAAATGATGGAATGGTTTTCACTGGTTTTGTTTTCAAGAAATGATGTTGCTATTAAGACAAAAGACACCAATAACAAATTGTTTTATTTTTTAAGCAGCTCTTAACTCTAGGTTGGTCATTCATCTCTTCCATACAGTCTTCTATAATTAATCTCATGCAGTACTGAGAAGTAATGATTACATTCATATGTTCTCCTTTCTGTACATATTTATATATGTTTCAGTGAAAAGCAGAGTGTTGCAATGGAAAAAAATATATTGAATCTGTGAACAAAAATGTGGATTCAAATGTCACTTCAATCATTTATTTTGATACCATTTAATGTCTTTTGCCTCTTTTTGTAACCCTAGAACTTAGCATAATGCTTAATACATAGTAGGTATCTAATAAATATTTGGTACCTGGCCGTGTGGACACTGGCAAATCACATAATCTTTCTGAGCCTTAGTTTCCCCTTCTGTTAAATAATAAGATAGGATTAGTTTCTAAGATATTAGTCTTTAAGATTCCTTCAAACTCCAGATTTCTGCATATTCTACTTGAAATGTTGCAATATCTCTTGAAGTCAGTAAGATTCTTTCATCTTTCCTACACACACACACACACACACACACACACACACACACACACACACACACATCCTATAGCGCTTTCCAAGCCCAGAAATCTATACTGCAGTGCTAAGTGACTTGGAGAAAAACAAAATGGTATATAAAGAAGAGTGCAGGATAAGCTGAAAGTACACATAGCTTCTGGTCCTGGATCTGTCACTAATTCACTGTGTATTCTTGTTCCCTTTTGGGGGACTTAGTTTCTCCATATGCCAAATTTAGAGATTGGACAAAATTATCTTTAAGTCTTCCTAATAGTTATGTCCTTCTGTGATTCTGTTGGAGAGGACGAGCAGAGTCTTCATTCTTAATTACATCCCTCTTCTTCTCCAAACTTTTCAAGGTACTTGAAGTATCTTCAGATCTGAAGGGAAAAGAAAACTGAGAGAAAACCTCAATAACTGGCCCTCACTTCTCTCTGTTTTGCTCATTTGACATTTAATGATTCTGTTTGTTTACACTGATGTATTGAACACCCCAAGAAACTAACATAGAAAAACATGCCTTCATGGAATGACATTTCCTCAGTAGTATTTCTCTCAGATGTATATTGAAAAAACAGATATTGTTATCCTTATAATTCCCCCCATTTTTTTCCTTAAAGGGATCTATAATGTCATCATTGTGAAGATAAAAATCACTTAAAAATATATGAATAAGTCAATCAATCACTAAGTACTTGCTTAGCACTTGTTAAATGTGCCAGGCATTGTGCTAGGCATTATGAAGAACAAAATAATTCCTATTCTCAAGGAGGTACATTCTCACAAAAGGCACCTGTAATTTAGGCTTACTCTCAGGGATATGAGAGGCTAAGTACAAGTGAACAATTACATCTCTTGGGTGTTTTAGGTTCCAGACAAACTAAAGTCTCTCTGACTCTAAGCTGCATGGTTCACCACCCCCTGTCCCATGCTACCTCCAATTTTATAGAGAGGGAAACCAAAACCTGAAACAGAAAAGTCACAGCCAATTCTTCAGGATTCGTGTGAGGAATTAAACCCAGGAATCCCCAAATTACTTCTTCTTAGCTCTATCTACCTGATAAACCACAGAATTTCAGAACTAGAGGGAAAAGAGTATTAAAATTATAGAATTTGGAACATAGCACCTCTAAGGCAAAGATGCTTTGATTTTTTTTTCCTCATAAGAATACCTGAAACAGAGTTATTGCTAAATAAATCCTCATTGAATTGAATTGAACTGGAAGTGACTATTCACATGTTCTAGTATAATCTGTCCATTTTACAGATGAAGGAATAGAACTGATTAGGTGAAGTTATTCATTGAAGGCACAGAGGTTTGTGTGATACATATATATATATACATAATATTTATATGTCTGTGTGTATACACATATTTGTATATGTGTTACTATATATATACATAAAAGTACATGTGCATACTATACATGTGCAAGTGTATCAGTATATATATGCAGGTATAAATTTATATAGATATATGTAATAAGAAGTTAAATGTGTGAATATATACATTTATGTACATATTTATGTGTATATATATTAAGATAAATATATGTGTGTGCTGTTATATATGTATATGTGTCAGTGCTTCTATATATGTGTATTGTGTTTGTATATATATATGTGTGTGTGTGTGTATTGAGATTTAGTATATATGTGCAGATTCATATATATATATACATGTGTGTATATATACATGTTATATGAATGTATGTGTTATATAAGCAAAGCCAGAAACTGAATATAGTCTTTTATATATATATATATATATATATATATATATACATATATTACATATATAATATGTGTATTTACACATATATATTTGCAGGATATGACATTTCATGCAGCCAAGGACCTTAGCATAAATGTCTGCATTCTTTTCTCTATGCCAGAAATCCTAATTTGGTGTCTATAGAGCCCCAAATACTCCAAAGCTAGACTTCAGAGGGTATGTAAATTTGAATAGGAAGAAAAGTGCATCTTTATTTCAATACAATTCACTTTCTTTGTAACTCTGTGGATTTTATATAAGCATTTATAAACAGTATTTTAAGAAAGAGTTCATAGACTTCACAAAATTGTTGAAGAAGTCCATAACACAAGGAAGGTCAATTATTCCTGTCCCATGTCATGCCCCCATCTAACTCCTCCTTTTACAGATGAAGGATGTGGAGCCCAGACAGGTTTGTGACATTTGTACAATAACACAGCTAATTAGTACTGAAGACAGAACTACAGCCCTGCTCTCCTGACTTCAAGCTTAATGTTTTTTCCATTTGTTGATCGATATAAGGGGGAAAAGTAGGGCCTTGGTTAATACTAAGCCTTAGAAGTTCTGATCTTATTAAAGCTGCTGATTGATCTGCTATCAAAGCCACAGCAAAGAATCCCAAGAGAGGAGGGCAAAGCACATCCCTGGGCCCCAAGCTAGTCACTGTGTGCTTTTTTATTCTCCTGTACAGGTTTGAACTAAGAATCTACCACCATCTTTCAAATAGCATGAAAAAAGCAAGGCTTTTCTTGTGTGTAGGTCGACAGAAATGAAAGAATTCAGATCCTGGAGAATAGCTAGAGTCTTAAGGTTTTCTTTTGGTGGTTGTTGCCATTGTTTGTTTTTTGCTTTATTTAATTCTTTTGTTTTTCAGCCCCATCACACAAAACGATTAGACTTGTTCTGCTCAATGCAAGTAACCACAGGTGGAAGCTACCAAGTTACAGAATTAAGCTGTTATTTGGAACAAAAATTCCCCAACAAGTACAGCTATCCAGATGTGCAATGGGCAGTCTGTAAATGGATGTATATGAAGGGAAAGGGAGCTGTCCATGGTACCAGAATTAATAGAATCATATAGATTTTAATCTGAAAGAGCTCTTAGATGTTATCAGATTCACCACCACCACTAAATTAATACATGAGGAAACTGTGACCCAAAGAAGAAAAGTGATTTGCCTGAGCTAGTATTTAGTATAGATTTCAGATGCAGGTCTTCTAGACTTCAGCTCTCTAGTCCATTACAATGTCCGCCTTTCTCTTTACTATAATGGAGATCCTTTGTTCACATCTGGGTTGGACTAGATGTCATTTGAGGTCCCTTTGAACTTGGAAATTTATTTTAGAGGGGGCATCACCCTCAGCCACAGCAAAACTGAGCTTTGGACCTAACCAAACTCTGGTGTCTAGATTCCCAGCCCAAGGCTCTTTCTACTCTGCTATACAATGACCTTCAGACTGAGTTTGTTTCTTAGAACTCTTCTGTGACATCGCCATCTCCTGGGATGGTGGCCAAGGCTTTCAAAGATTTTCTTCTTGTTTTAAAAATTACAGCAAGCTGTGTTACCACCTTGACACACACACACACACACACACACACACACACACAAATACACACACAAAGTGGCAAGTCGAATAGTTTCTCAGTTTTACCCAAACTTTTACTATTTTTACTTTGCAGGTTTTCTCCCCAATATGTCAGCTTCTCTTCTATTTCTTCCTTCACTGTCACAACAAGTGGGAAAATGTGTTGGATGGCATGTTCCCAAAAGGGACATCTTGTATCTTGCAAACTATGTACATATGCAATCATCTCTCTCCCTTTCTCTCTCTCTCTCTCTCTCTCTCTCTCTCTCTCTCTCTCTCTCTCTCTCTCTCTCTCTCTCTCTCTCTCTCTCTCTCATCTTCTTCTCTCTTTCTTCTCTTCTTTCTTTCTTTCCTTTTCATTTTTTGTTTCTATGTGTATATATCTCTCTCTTAATCCCTTCCTCTCCTTCTACCTCTCTGTTTCTTTTTCTCTTTATCCACATATATTTATGTGTTGCTCATATTGTCCCACTATAACACCTGACTCCCATTTTTGGGACATCTGATTAGTCCTGGCCCATATTTATATTTTATTACAGTAGGAAAGAGTCTTTGAGATCATTTAAAGAAACTAGATATTTGCACACTGTTTTTAGTCGTGTCTGACTTTTTGTGACCCCATTTGAGGTTTTCTTGGCAAAGATACTGGAATGATTCACAATTTCCTTATATAACTCATTTTACACATAAGGAAACTAAGGCAAAAAGATTTAAATGATTTGTTTAGGGTCACATAGCTAGTAAGTGTATAAAGCTAGATTTGAATTCAGAAAGATAGTTTGTCTTGGTTTGAAGCTCTATATCACCTACCTAACTACTTGTGCTTTTTACCAATTAATAGAGCCTAAACACTCTAATTTTCCTCTCCTATAAAATAAGGAGTTATGGTAAAATGATTTTGAGTTTGTTTCAAGTTCGAAATTGATGATCCTATAGTCTTGTGATTTAATTGAATCCCCTCATGTTACAAACATGAGGAATTAAATCCCAGGATATGAAGTAAATTGGCTAAGGTCACACAACTTGAAAGAGGCAGATTAAGAATTCAAACTCTACATGTATCTGATGCTCTTTGTTCTAAACTGAGTTAGTCCATAACAATATTTAATATGAGGAAGGGGTTGGGAGCAAGAGAGAATAGAGAAAAGACATCATGGCTCAGAAGAAGAAATACTGAATTTAAATAGAAAAATCTACATTGAGATTTTGAACCTGCCACTTCCATCTTTTGTAACCCTGAGCAAGTCCTTCACTTCTTTGGGACTCAGTTTCCCCAGTTTTAAGATGAAAGTGTTGTGTTAGATCTATAAGGACCCTTCCAGCTCTAGATCCTAATGTTCTATGGCCCCACAGCAGGTCAGGCTCATTTATAACTAGTCAAGATTGAAGACCCTCCTTAAAGTTTGATAGCTATCAGGATACTGACTGATCACTGAGGAAAGGTGAAGTCCAGCCCTATCTTAGTGTTTGAAATCAGTGATAGCATACTTATGTTAAAGATAAAAAATAAGAGCACACATACAACTGAAATAATTCAGGATAATCTGAAGGTGCTTTCTCTTTTATTTGAGTACAAATATATCTGATTATGATGCTGATGGTGATGTGTGTACATGACCATGTACCAGCTTTATATTCTTCACGGTGTTCCACTAAGGTTATAATGGTTTTTCATTCTCCGGTCTTACTATTCAATGGAAGGGGACTTATAAACTCCAGAGGATAATCCATTTCTCTTGATGTCACTGATGGATTTTGTAACCTAGTGGAAAGAACTTTTGATTTGAGGACACAAGACAGGGCTTTAAATTTTCAGCCCTAATTCGGTACTCTTGGACAATTCACTTAACCTCTTTCTACCTTTGTTTCCTTTTCTGTACAGTAAAATTAATGATACTAGCACTCTTTACCTCAAAAACTATAATGAGAATCAAAATCAATAATGTATGCAAAGTAGAAAATGTTATCTAAATAAATGTCAGCTTTATCAGTATTGTCAACCAACAATCTAATACAAGGATGTCTGTAGCAACACATGAAAACATATACACAGTAAAGAATCCAAGATGAAGTTAGGAAGCGCTGACCTTATTGTGCTTATCTGTACAAATGTTCTGTGACTAACAGAGCTACTCTGCCCATTGCTCAATAAGTCATGTGTGACATATTAGATTACGAGTCATTGGTGTGGCTGGTGGACAGGAAGTTAAGTGTGCTGCTTTGTGTTGGAGGTAGAATGATACAGAAAGAATTGTTCCATATCTCTGTGCATTAGATTCTCCATATATTAAATGGAATGGGGTGGGATGGATGATGACTAAGCACCATCCAGTTCTGAAGCATGCTCCTGTGGGCTTCACAATAACCTTGTAATATTAGGTACCTGTATATAGTACTGTGGAAGAAGTACTGTCTCCAGAGTCTGAGGCTCTAGTTTCAAATTCTCCTCTAATGGATAATATGGATAATATGACCCTGGACAAGTCACTTGACCTCAGTTTTCTAATGTGTAAAATAAGGGGATACAATTTTTAGATAGCTGCATAATCTGTATAATTAGGCAGCAACATAGCTTAATGGACAGTCTTGGACTTGGAATCAAGAAATTCTAAGTTTAAATCCTACTTTAGACATTTACTAGCTGTGATCATGAAGTAAGTCATTTAACCTCAGCTTCAATTTTCCCATCTATAAAATGGAGATATTAATAGTGTGTACCACACAGAGTTGTTATGATGATCAAATGAAATTACATGTGTAAAGCATATCATAAGCCCACAAAAAAAAACAATAAAAATGAAACCTATCAGATTATATTTTTCATGAAAGCTAAATGGTCTACACTGGTGCAGAGAGTTAAGTTGCTGGAATTTTTGGGACCAATTCAGTGGGCAAGGTCAAGCAGAATATGATCCCAAAATAAATAACTTGCATACATGCATGCACTGTGCATGTGATAAGTCATAGTCACATTTCTTTATTAACTTGGGTCCTTATCTGTTTCCTAATACCAAGAAGCCACTATGATCCATAGCATAGGTTGGCAGAAAGAGTTTGAATTCTGGTCCTATTATTTATTATCTATGTAACTTTAAGTGAATTGCAAGCTCTCTGTCCCTTAGATTTTCATCTGGAAAATGGTAAAGGTGGATGAGATGACTTTCAGGCTTTCCTTCTAATTATAAGCCAATGTTTCTAAAATTCTATGACCTGGTGATTATGAAAATTGCTAATGGGGAAGAAAGAGGAAAAGGGAGGAAAGGAGAAAGAAGTTGAAGAAGCATGTTGTGGTCTAACTCTTGCCTCCCATCAGATTTTTCTCCTATAGAAATGGTCTAACACATGCTAATGAATAACAGATCAATAGAAAGAGAAAGAATGGTGGGGAAAGGGAAGGAAGATGAAAAGAAAGTCATAGCCCAAGCAAGTTGAATTAGATTTCCTTAAATCCAAAGGGCTAGATCAGAGCTAAGAATTAGAAAGGAAAATAGTGGTTCAAAGTAGTGGAATAAAAGGCCAGCATATTGTCCAGAAGGGAAAGAGTCCAAACGCAATATAAGATTTATCAAATAAAGACAGTATTACAGATTGCCCTGGTGAGCTGGTGACTAAAGGGCCTATGCCATCCTCTATTATCTATTGACACAAACCCTTGCTCCTCTAGAGCAACAGCATCAAGCATCGAGGGATGGCAGTTCATTTTCTACCAAGATTCCAGCTAGAATAGTAGCCTTCTATACTCATGGTATACTAGCCATGTTCTCTAATTTTACCTCCCAGCTCCCTCAACTATATCAGTCTTGGCTGTGAGCCCAGACAGCCCTAACTCAGCATGCTTTGTGAAAGCCTAGGCTTGCAGCCCCAAGGTTACCCTGGGCAGGAACCATCTCTTCACCAGCCTAAAGGGTTCTCAGAGGAAGGCCAGTGTACAAAGCGAAAAGCATCAAAGGATTTTTGGCTGTTGCCTGATCTCCCACACCTGTGAGCCAAGGACCCCAAGGAGAAAAAAAAGGAATGGAACTGGGAAAATA
The DNA here is from genome assembly GCF_048593235.1 of Sminthopsis crassicaudata. Lineage (NCBI taxonomy): Eukaryota > Metazoa > Chordata > Mammalia > Dasyuromorphia > Dasyuridae > Sminthopsis > Sminthopsis crassicaudata. The sequence goes on from NC_133618.1 coordinate 628,494,483, forward strand.
CTTATTCCAGATTGGTCATGGTTCCCTTCCTTCCCTTTGTCACCAGTTCGTCTTTATTTCAGCACAGTGACTGTTTGCTCTTTCAATCCTTCTTGGAAGGCTTGAAATGGAATATTTGCTCAAGAGATCAGGACAACATTATGGGTCTTAGGAAAGCAGAGTATTTAGGCATATGCAAACACATGCTTATTTCTTTTCTTAGTTAAATATATCAGAGAATAAATTATACTTCGAGGAAGCAAACTACAATAGCTAAAATGACTGAAGGAATTTAAAAGGCATAGTACAGACTCTAGAAAGCTATTCTTCAATGCAACAGTGATGGTGTGTATTCCTCCCACAATACTGATCTACTAGCTCAACTAGTGTGCAAGGGTATAGGCTAATAGTTCTCAGAGAAAAGCTTAGGGATAAATTTGCTAGTGATATGACTTTTATCATTGGCAAGTTACCTACTGTATTTCATATACTCCAGGCTCATTTTTAATTCCTTTTATTTCCCAATAGCATGTGTATCCTAGTGTGGGCCCACAAAGGAACCATACTGTCCAATACATACAGAAAAATAAATAATGAACCAGTTAATTACTCCTATCTGGAAACGTACAATCTAATATAGGAGATGAAGTGCTAAACCATCGGATATTGCAGAGAGAGAGTTTTAAAGTAGAACAGATCATGTAAACACTTTTAGCCATTACATGCAATACTATAGTGCACCGAAGAAGTACTCTGAACAATAACATTTATTAAACATCGGTATGCTAGAGACTGTGCTAAGTGCTGAGAATAAAAAGAAAGGGAGAAAAAAACAGTTCCAGCTCTCAAAGAATCCACAGTCCAGTTGGAAAGACTACATGTAAAAAATATTATGTGTATGTAGATAGATAGATAGATAGATAGATAGATAGATAGATAGATAGAGATATATAGATATATACGTTAAATTGGAGACAATCCACATAGGGAAGACACATAGGGAAGCATTAGGCACAATGAAGAGGGGAAACTTCATGGAAAAACTAGCATCTAGTATTCTGATGGAAGTGGATATCTTCAACATAGTGAAGAGCTAATCCAATTCCAATTGATCAATGATGGACAGAATCAGCTACATCCAGAAAAGGAACACTGGGAAATGAGTGTAAACTGTGAGTATTTTTTTTTGTTTTGTTTTGTTTTGTTTTGTTTTTCTTCCCAGATTATTTTTACCTTGCAAGTACAATCCTTCCTTTGCAACAGCAACAACAACAAAATTCGGTTCTGCACATATATATTGTACCTAGGATATACTATAAGATATTTAATATGTATGGAAATGCCTGCCATCTAGGGGAGGGGGTGGAGGGAAGGAGGGGAAAAACTCGGAACAGAAGGGAGTACAAGGGATAATGTTGTGTAAAAAAAAAACTTACCTATGCATATGTACTGTCAAAGAAAATGTTATAATTATGAAAAGTAATAAAAAAAGAAATAAAAAAAGAAAAAAGAAAAACTAGCATCTAGTTTGCAAGTGATAACTAGCTATGTGCAGGCCTCATATGCTGGCTGTTAGGGTCTTGATCCTGCTGCCAGGATGAATGAAGCTAATTTCCTGCCCAAGCTGCCTTCCACATCAACCAAATAATGGTATCCCTATAGATTTTCTTTGCCTCTGGCTCTCTCCAGATAGTTGGATTCTCGTGTACACCATACTGACAATAGCAATCATCTGCAGCCAAACATTTAAAGCTAGAACAAGTCTATAAAATAGAATCAATTTCTGATTTAGTTTAATTAAGATATGGTTACCAATGCAGACCCATGTCCCATATAAACACTGAAGAGCAGCTGTCTCTTTTCCATGTCTACACTAATACAAATGTTTATCCCACAATTAGACTAAAGTAGCATTAATTCTTCTCTTGTGTGCACACCAATTTTTGGCCTCTTCACCTGTGCCTTCACTGCCAAAGGTTAGTCCCTGCCGATATGTTCATACAGACCTATGGCGATTCCCATCCCATATTCAAGTTGAATAGCATTTGGCAAGGCTCAATAGTCTAGGATGAATTTTGATGTAAAAACATGTCATTTACAAAGAGGTCCTTTATCTTTGCAAAGGACACTCCTGTGGCATATGACATTGGTACCTCTTCGGCTCTGTTAACAAACGCTTGTCTGCTTTCACCTCAAGGGCTAAAGCTCTGTTGTTAAAACTGATATTGTTGTCACTGAACAAAAAGCCAATGGTGACTTTACTCTAAGGCAGCTTCCTGACAATCAATGGTTAGAACCTTGCTTACAGCAAGACTGACACACACTAAGGGGACTCAAGGTGGGCCTGACATCTCAGTTACTGAAATGGAGTCCTCGATTAGACTCACAGGCTTGACACATCAAATTCGTATACTTCCCTCTCCAGAAAAACACTCCAGAGTTAGGAACCTGGATAAAGGTACATGGAGAAAAGGGAAAAATTGGAGAATGACTAGATCTGGACCTCAGATTTCATTGCAACAGGGAGCTAAGAAACTCTCTCTACCAGTGCAGTCCAGTATATTCTCTATAATATATATGTATCCATACACATACATACATAGATGAATGAATATGTATATGAATGTATACACACATAGTCAATCATATAATTTGTTGTGAATAATTATATTTGTGAAAAATAATTTTAATCCAACATGGTGGAATTGAGGGAGAAAAAATGGATTTCTATTCATTTAAGAAAAAACCCTTTAAAAAGAAAAGGGAGAGTTGTCTGAAGAATTGAAGGGTTCATTATCTCTGAGCTTTCAGACTTAATCATACATCCAGGATATATCAGAGACCAGATTTAAACTGAGATGCTCTTTGCCCCAAAATTGGTTTTCTACTATCTAATATTGCTTCTTCTATCAACCTAGAATCACTTTTTTTAGTTGGGCAAAAGCAAGAAACAAAGCCATAGTAAGCACTCAAAAGCAATAAAATAATTTAGAAATAAATGCTTCATCATGAGCTTGCCCTGACAAGCAGATAACTAAAGGGTACTTTCCTTCTCTACCTATTAACACAAATCCATGCCATTAACCAAAGAAGCTAATTAACATTTTGTTCTTTAAAAAAAAAGATAGAAAAATTATCCAGACTAGAGCTCTAACAAGGTGGTTTTTCTCTAGCAATTTTGCTAGCCATCTGGAGAGATTAGTATTAATTTTAGTTTCTTAGCTATATCCCCTTTAACAAATAATGAGAAATAAGTTCTCCATTGCCTAAGGAATAAGGGATAGTTTACTGATTATTCAGCTTTCTGGCTGCTCCTTTCTCCCTATTTGATCCAAAGGGGTGAAAGGACTCCAGGAGAGGTTCAAAGTCAATATGTTTGCAATATTGCAAACTGAATCATGAGACCAACTGGTGTCACATAACTGAATGTGGGAATCACGAAAAAATTGGAAACAGTAAAAGGTATCCAATATTCTGCCAAGAACTAATTCTTTATGTAAAAATAAATAAGAACATCCAACTCATTACTATGCAAATTTGCTTTCATCTTTAATAAATGGTGGAATTACATGTATACCAAAGAATTATCTTAAAATAAATATCTTAATGATTTATTATCAATAAATGTTTGATTTGTATACCTACATGTACAGGGTTTGTATAAACATTTCTTGGGTGAAAAGGGCCATGAGTGCAAAGATTTAAGAAGCCCTGATGCAGAGGAGGATTGGCAATAAAGGCAAAACTCTTGGAGGGGGGGAAGACGAAGGTCATTGGTGAATCTCTTCAATGTTTGTCCAACCAGACCATGAAAGAAGGGAGAGATAATTCATGCACTCACCATAATCGCTGTCATAGAACACAATGAATTTCTGCCACCGTAGCTCTGTGACCAGCTTGAGCATGACGTCATTGAGGCGAACAGGTGGACGTGAGGCCAGTGTGTATTCCTCCCCTTCCGGGCTGGGGTTCAGGTGGCATGCTGTTCTAGGAGAGCCTCCAGGATTCCGCTGGACGAAGAGGTGGGGGATGTGCATGGCGTCTGTGAGGGACTGCAGGGCATTGGCAGATGCACAGCCTGTGGATGTAACTAAGGCCAGGATGCCCTGTGTCATCAGGTCACAGGCTGGAAAGATAGCAAAAAATGAGAGAGAGAGAGAGAGAGAGAGAGAGAGAGAGAGAGAGAGAGAGAGAGAGAGAGAGAGAGTAACATGTGAGCAGGGGATGGCTTTAATGGTCCTCTGGTAAACCCTATATGCCTCCCTTGGAGTAAAAGTTATCTAGAGTAAAAATATAACCCCCAATAATATCTAAAATTCATAGTGACGTTCAACATGGTTGAGTCTAGACCCAATATACGAGAAAAACAGCATTTCAGAAACAGAAAGGACATTAGGGAGCCCAGAGTTATGGAGTTTGGAGCTAGGTGTGGCCTTAAAGGATATCTGGCCCAGTTGCATTTAGTCAAATCACTTCATTTCATAGTAATAGAGATGAGATTGGAACCTGAATTTTCTGATACAAAGAGCAGGGATTTCCACCCCCCCATCTCACAATTTACATCACTAAAGTATTTCATACATTCACAGATTTACAACTGGAAGGGTATTAATCTAGTCCAGTCTCTTTGTTTTACTGATTAGAAAACTAAAGCACGAGGAAAATCATAAAATCAGAAATCAAATACCAGATGGATCCTTCTAAGCATCTAGTCCAAACTTTTCATTTAGATATGAGAAAACTGAAGTCTAAAGTAGGGGACAGATTTGACCAAAATCACACAGGAAGTGTCAGAATTTGAACTTATGTTCCTTGACTTCAAATTCAGAGCTCTCATTTTCTACTATATTATGTGTTTCATCCAACAGAGCACAAAGAACACAGTTCCCAGAACCCAGGGCTCAGAAAAGCATCCAACGTGTCAGATTTCTCATTTTGGACACCTAGCACAAAGGTGTCCCCTACAGAAAAGGATAAGGGAAGGAGAAGAGAAAAGGAGGTGACTGATACTCAAGATTTTGGAGCACCACACAGCACATAGAAAAATTGTTTATGAAAAATCACTGTTAATTAAGAACCTTTGGAATCCTAAATCCTAAATGCTAGATGAGAACAGCAACTCCAGGTGGCCATGCTAGCCAAAAGGAAAGTCTGAAGTCTCACAGCATAACCCAGGACTTGCAATGAGTAGCAAACATTCATTAGGGATGTTTTAACTGGCTTCCAGACTCAGGGAAAGCACATATAACTTCCAAACACTGATGGCAGACCATCTGCTGGAAGAGGGAAACTTTTCAACTACTCTGGTAATGCTGGGTCTTCTGCAGAGATTCCTTTGATTCACCAAGGAAACATGGTGAGGATGAGGAGAGGGGAAACAAGAGGGGGAGCCTACAGAGAGAAGCAGGGAGACGTGCTGGTGGAAAGATCTAGCGAGTCTATCACTACTACTAAAAGGCAACCAGATTTTCTCCTCCTTGGGTTATATATTTCACATTTCAGTTTCAACAAGACAGAATTCCAATGCAATAACTTAGTGTTTGACAGCAAAAACGTGGCTGAATTTTAAAGGTTTCCAAGAAACTAGGTTTGGGGGCATGAAATAACATCAAAAAGCATTCAATGTTCAGTGCTACTCAATGTTCCTTAGAAGGAGCAGCGTGGTACAATGGATAGAGGGCTGAAAATGATATTGTAAATGGATTCAATCCTCTCTCCAATGATATCGGTTATATGATCATGGGGAAGTAACTGAAGCTTCCTGATCCTTGGTCTCCTTATCTTTAAAATGGGGATTATAATACCTGTAGGGCATTGTTTTATAGGATTACTGTAATGTACAAATGAGATAATGTACATAGAGTGCTTTGCAAACATTGGAGTATTTACATAAATACCCATAATTATTTTACACAGAAAATGCACTTGAAAAGGTCTAACAATTATTGATTATATACATAATATACAATATTATTATGTTATAAATATTCATAATATAATTACATGTAATTTATATTTAATGTATTTATTAAGTTCCTACTGTGAACTCTTGTTGATGGGTTATTACTGATAATATATATAAACATATGAAATGTATATTCAATATATTTATTAAGTTTATATTTTAAGCAGAGTACTATGCTAGGTTCTAGGTAAAGTAAATAAACAACAATTATAAAATAATAATAAGATTCATATGACTTTAATTTTTTGCAAAGAGCTTTCCAAATATTATTTCATTTGGTCCTCACAACAGTACTATAAGAAAGACACTAAAATGTTGTCCATTTTATGTAAGAGTAAATTGAATCTGTGGGAAGCTAGGAAATGCTTTGGCTAGAGTGCTGAGCCTAGAGTCAAGAAGACTCCTCTTTCTGGGTTCAACTCCGGCCTCAGACACTTCTTAGCCACATGTCACTAAACCTGGGCACATCACTTAATCCTATTTGCCTCAATTTCCTTATCTGTAAAATTAGCTAGAAAAGGAAATATTGAACCAAGCCAGTAATCTTTGCCAAGAAAACTCAATGACTGAACAACTGAACAACAACAAAACAATCTGAGAGAGGGATGAAGTGACTTGCCCAGGTGTGTGTGAAAAGATTCAAACTAAAGTCTTCCCAACACTGTCCCAGCACTCTAACCATTGTGCTAATCACCTCTAAAATTTAGATAAGACATTCCCTCACTTCATGATATTTCTAGTGCCCCAGTTATGAATAAGACACAAATGACTATAATATGAAATAACAGATAATAAACACTAGAAAAATGCTATAGAAAGTTCAAAGTTGTGGGGAGTGGGGAATCATTAGCAACTCCAGAATAAAGTAGGGCATCACCAGGGAAATAAGTTGGATTGGATTTTAAAAGACGATAGATATAGAAGTGGCAAGGAGAAGCAATGCTAGGTGACAATAAAAACAAAAGCACAGTAACAAGGAAGCACAGGTCAGGGCCAGGAAATACAAATCCTGTAAAAAGTGCTATTATTTTATAGGAAAGGCCTTGTATAAGAAGATCACCTGAGCTATTTTATGTGAAGCAAAGAATTCTGGGTGGAGGGATTGAGGGGGGGATGTGAAGAGAGCCTGTGTTCTTCATAACATGACCTTACCATAAAAGACCTCAACCTTGATCATCCTAACTCCTGGTTTCCCAATTCTGGTATATTAAGTTCTCCCTTAGCTTGCCTAAAATCAGGTCATCACCATAGCTGTCTACCATGTCTAAGTCATGTCACTGCCCTCTTGGCCATCCTCCTCAACCCTCTTTTATCAGAACTTGTTCTCTGAGATCTTAAATGTGATTTTTGTCTTTCTTACCCAGACCCAGGCTTCCATACCACTTTCTGGCCATCTCACCAAACTTAAACTAAGTGTGATATTCCACTCACCCTGCCTTTATGTCTCCAACTCCCTTATGTGCCAACTTCTTGAGGGCCAGAGACTGTCTGTATTTGAATATTGTGAGCTTGATACACTTTCTGACACATAGTAAAAACAAAAAAAAAATGTGCTATCTATAAAACTATCCATCTATCCATCTTGAGTTGTGAGGCACCTACTCAATCAGGGAACACTTAATCTCCACTATTTTTCCCCTTCCTCATAGGTAGGAAACCCTTCAATGGGTTTTGGGGAGAAGACCCCATGTGTCCAAATCCTCTACTCAATCTGCTTGCCCCACAGGTAGACAGCACAGCTCCAAAACTCCATATTGAAAGACCAGACTCTGAGCTTTCTCTGGATGACATTATTTAAACCAGTGGCTATTTTCACTGCCTTTTGTTACTCTTTTGTTTTCTACCAGAAGTTGAGCTCAGCATAACTGGTAAATATGTCTTCTATCTCTCTTCTATCTCTTCTTCTATCTCTCCCTACTCATTGCCCAATGTCCTTCTAGCTGGTTCAGGTCTCTGCTGTCTTAGAAGGATGCAAATCTAAAAAGTCCCCAACTTCTCCATGTGAATTAAGATTAAGAAGGACCGCTACAGGGATGCTGTATGAAGGTCACCAGCATCATCATGTCTCCACTGGAGGTGGCTAAACTTCCGGGTAATCTGCATGGCTTTCCCTTCAGCATCCAGAAGGAATTTACTTGCTACAGTCCCAAAAATCCAGAGGGTCTGAAGGCAAAAACTCTAAGAAGAAAGTATTCAAAAAGACAGGCTTGACCTAGGTGACTTTTTGTCCATGAGCAACACAGGGAGGAATCCCCTCATTATCTAATAGAAAGACCCTTAAATCTCATCTCAGAATACTAGGATTTGAATTCTAGTTCTTCTAATTAATCTCAGGCAGGGGCAGCTAAGTAATACAGTGGATAGAGTATCAGCACTGGAGGCAGAAGGACCTAAGTTCAAATCCAGTCTCATACATTTCCTAGTGGAGTTAATCCCAAACAAGACATTTAGCCCTATTTGTCTCAGTTTTCTCATTTGTAAAATGGGCTGGAAAAGGAAAATGACTCCAGTGTCTTTGTCAAGAAACCTCAAATAAGTTCACAATGGAAAAATGACTCAACAACTAATCTTAGGCAAGTCAAGGTATCTTTCTAGGTACAGTGTTTCCTCATGAAAAAATGACAGGGCCAGACTAGATGTTCCTTAAATTATTCCACAGATACTCTCTAACTCCAACATCAGTTAATAGGCTTTGTGTGACCCTAGGCACAAGCCTACTCTCTCTGCATTTCCCCCAACTCTGATACAATCAGAAAATTATGGGATAAGTGACTCAGTTAAGAGACAAAGTTAGACTACTTTTACTATTATTTTTCCTTTCAGAGAGACATAGAAAAATTTGTTTTAAAAGATCTGCTTGAGCAGTCACCTTTGCTGCGACAAAATCTAAATTATTTAGCCTACCACTCACGTCCCTTTGCCATATAACTCCAAACCACCTTTCAGCCTCGCTTTGCATGAGTGTACCTCATACACTATGCGCTAATCAAATTTGACTCATATTCTCTGTTTCCTGCTCATGTCCCTTGGCCTCTCTTGCCTCATTCCACTGCATAGGGCATCCCTCATGCCTGAAAAACATTCACACCTCAAATCTCTTCTTGAAATCCTCTTCCTTCAGGGCTTGACTCAAGGGCCATCTTCTCCAAGAAGCTCTGGCGAATCTCACAGTATCAGAGCCCTAGATATAAAAGGGACCTAAAAGGGCATGAGTCCAACCCCTTTGTTTTACAGATGAGGAATGTAAGTCCCAAGTCAAGTGACTTGCTCAAAGTCACCAAGGCATTAAACACGAGATAAGATTTAAGGTCTCTGACTCTAGAAGCAGTTCTCTTCAAACTGTATTATGCTCCCTTGTCTTCTCAAAACTCCCTGAAGCATCTTATCTATATCTCTTCTTTTTCCTTATTGAATTTAACTTTGCATAATAATTATTTGTGCATTGCAATACTAGAAAGCCAGAGGGTGCCAAGGAACAATAATTAAGCATCCTGTTAAGCCAGGAGATGCTACAGTGATAATTATTTGTGCATTTCCTACACTAGACAGCCAGGGGGTGCCACGGAGTAATAATTATTTGTGCATTTGCTACATTGGAGAGCCAAGGGTTGCCACAGAGTAATAATTATTTTGTACATTTGCTACAGTAGATAGCCAGGAAGTGGCAAGGAGTAATAATTATTTTGAGCATTTGCTACACTAGTTGACCAAGGAAGCCACAGAGTAATAATCATTTTGTGCATTTGCTACACTAGACAGCCAGGGGGTGCCACAGAATAATAATTATTTTGTGCATTTGCTACACTGGACAGCCAGGGGGTGTCACAGAGTAATAATTACTTTGTGCATTTGCCACACAGGACAGCCAGAGGGTGTCACAGAGTAATAATTATTTTGTGCATTTGCTACACTAGATAACCAGGGAGTGCCCCAGAATAATAATTTTTTGAGCATCTACTACACTAGACAGCTAGGGGGTGCCACAGAGTACAAAAAATATTTTTTGTACAAAAAAAAATTTTGTGCATTTGCTACACTAGACAGCCAGGGGGTGCCATGGACTGTTATTGTCAAGAAAACCTGAGTTTGAATCCTACCTTAAACACAAATCATATGCTCCTGGTGGAGTCACTTAATTTCTTATCCACAGAATTCCCTGGAGGGGGACAGCTAGATGGCACAGTGGATAGAGCACCAGCCTTGAATTCAGGAGGACTTGAGTTCAAATCTAGTCTCAGACACTTACACTTCCTAGCTGTGTGACTCTGGGCAAGTCACTTAACCCCAGCCTCAGGGGGGAAAAAAATTCCCTTGAATCCTGCCTTAGAAACAAGTCATGTGATTCTGGGCAATTCTCTTAATCTCTCACCCTCAGCATTCACTGAACCTGTTGTTTGGCAGGTCTTGTGCTAGTGATGGTCAGGTTGGGGCAGAGAAAATGAGTTTTGGGTCTCTTCCTAGTCCATTAGTTAGATGATGAGATCAGGAAAACCTGTGTTTGAATCCTAACTTATATATGGACTAGCTGTGTGACTTTGGACAAGTCTCTTGACTCAGTGGCCCTATCTGTAAAATGGTGTTAATCACACCTTTTGGTGTTCATGTGAGAGTCAAGCGAGATAATATGTTTGAAAACATTGTTATCATTAATATTCTGTTCCCCATTGGAGTCCCTGAGGACTGCAGCTCCATCGTTCGGTGTCGCCATTGGGGAGATGGGCTCTTGTACATCCTGTAAATGTCGGTTGAATTGAATCAACTCTGGCCAGGGCAGCTGGTACCGATGAAGTTTTCCAATGGGGGAAATCCAAAGAGCTTTCCAAACAGTCGCCTAGATGGACTTCCGAGCCAGCCAGGGCAGCTGAATTACCTCATCACATTCTGCGTTAATTATGGTCTCCTGGGGTGCGTTATCTCTGTGGCTCACTAATGCGATCTAATGACAAAAGCAAAGCAGGAGCCTCCAGTAAGAGGAACGAAATTAACTGGCCTGGTCGTTTTCCAGAGCTGGGCACATCAGACAGCTGATTTATTTATTTGCAGCTGGGGCAGAAGGGTAGGGCATGGAGACAAGCAGGAGGACATCTGGGCCGGCTCACCTGCTGGGCTGCCAGAAGAAGCTGCTGGCCTCACACCTGTCACCCAACAGCCATCCCAGAAGCCTTTAACAGGGAGGAAAGACACTCGCTCTTTCCTGACCTGCACCCTCCACTTTACCTTCCAGCACATGGCCCCAACAAGAGGTCCAGGAAACTCAGGTTTGCTCCTAATGAGACCAGCTGACAATTACATCATGCTCTATGGTTTATAAATTGTTTTGCATGTATATTATCTCATTTCACAGAATATAAGAGAGAAAAGGAGCCTCGGGGGCCATCTAATCCATCCCATGCCTCATTGAGAATCCCCTCTACAGAATCACCAACAAGGTGTCATCCTGCGTCTGCTGGAAGACCTCCAGTAAGGAGGAAGCCATTAAAAGATAGCATGAAAGCATGGGGCCCCATAGTCAAATCCTGCTTTTTATGCTTGCTGTTTGAGTGAGCAATTCACTTCACCTTTGGAACTCAGTTTACACATCTGTAAAGTGAGAAGAAAAATAATTGTAATGAATATACCATAATTATTATGCCTATCAAATACCTACCTCAAAAGTTTCAAGGGAGATATTATTTGGGGCTTTGCAAACTACAAAGCGCAGTATATATGTCAGCTACTACATTACCTCCCAAATGAGCTTACCTAATCATGACAAACTGTCCTGTGAAGGACAGAATACAAATATTACTATCTCTATTACATAATAGTCCAGCTAGGTGGCGCCATAGTGCATAGAGTGCCAGAGTCCGGGAAGACTGAGTTCTTGAGTTCAAATCTGACCTCAGATACTTACTAGCTGGATGACTCTAGGCAAGCCACTGAACCCTGTTTGGCTCAGTTTGCTCATCTGCAAAATTAACTGGAGAAAGAAATGGCAAACTACACTACTGTCTTCGCCAAGAAAACTCCACATGGGATCCCAAAGACTCACATAGGATTTAAAGGGACTGAACAGCAAAATGAGGAGGAGTGGACTAGAGGAGCCTAAAGTCTTTTCTAGCTCTTCTGGCCTCTGATTCCAAGTTCAAGGCTCTTTAACTAAAATATGTCATTTCTCAGTTTGTTGTGAGATCAAATGCTGGGCCTTCCCAAGACTCCTTACAGCAGGACATAGGGCCTAAGATGGCACCTCAGTCAGAGATGGACTTTCCAGGACAAGATGGGTTTACCCGTCAGGGTACCAGAACAAGACAATGGAAAAAATGCTGTCTGTGGAGTTCAAATGCTTGGATTCTAATCATAGTTTAATGCTGGAAACACTTCTCTTTACTCTCAACACTTTCTTAGCATCCTCATCAGCTCCCACTGGTGCAATCATCATCTTTATGCAAATGTTCCCAGCTCCAAAATCTAGTCCTAGTCTCTCCTGAATTCCAATCTCACTCTTCCCCGTTGGACATTGCTTAGTGGATGTCCTGTAGATACATCAAAATCAGCACATCCAAAATAGAACTCGGGCTTTATCCCAAAGCCTCTTCTCAACTTCCCTATTATTGTGGAGGATTCAATAATCCTTCCAGTCTCCAGGTTTGCATACTCAGTATCATCTTCAACTCCTTACCCTCACCCACAAAATCATTTGACAAATTTGGTCATTTCCATCACCACAATATCTTTACTTTTGTCCTCTTCTCTCAGATCATATAGCCACCCCTCCAATTCAGGCCATCACAGTCATCAACTGATTTTCCTAGGATACAGATTCTCTCTCTCTCTCTCTCTCTCTCTCTCTGTGTCTCTCTCTGTGTCTCTCTCTGTGTCTCTGTCTCTGTCTCTCTCTCTCTCTCTGTCTCTCTCTCTCTCTGTGTCTCTGTCTCTGTCTGTCTCTCTCTCTCTCTCTCTCTCTCTCTCTCTCTCTCTCTCTCCTTTCCTCCCTCTCTCTCTTCCTCTCCTCCCTCCTCACTCTAAGAACCACTGTTTTCTTTCAAGATTCAGTTTCATCTTGAGTTATTTTAAACTTGGGGACCACTAAGATCCCTAAGTCTTTTTCCCCTAACTCTATTACCTAAGCTTGCATAGTTCTATTTTTTAAATTAAATTCAGGACTTTATATTTATCCCTGTTAAATTCAGTCTTATTAGATAAGTTCTCAGAAGTTGTTACAGCCTGTCAAGGGATTTTTGAATCCTCATTCTGTCATCCTATGTGTTAACCATCCTTCCCAGCTCCATGCCATCTGGAAATTTGACAAATATATCATCTATGTTCCATCCAAGTTATGGATGGAAAAGTTGAGCAGAGGGCTGAGGACAGCTCCCCAAGGTCTTTCGCTAGAGACTACCCTCCAGCCTTGCAATAATCCATCAATCAATCATCACTCAGTGAATCCAGTTTTAAACAAATTCCATTTAACTATACCATTATTCAGACTTAATTTCCCTATCTCATCCCCCAAGTACCATGAGTGATTTTTTTTTAATTCTTAGCTGAATTTTAAGTCCAAGTCATTGTGCCTCTTGCCATTTCCCTCCTCTACTAGTTTCATCTAAATAAATGCTTAAAAGAGCCACAAATTCACCAGTGTAAGAACTTCTATATGCACCCTTCTTCCAACAACAGACCACAGCCTGGTAAACAAAACTAGGGATCTGCCTCAGATATATAGAGTGATTTTTCCCAAGGTCACAAAACTCACCTCAGAGGCAGGACTTGAACCCAAATCTTCCTGATTTCAAGTCCAGTATTATATTTATTATGGCACAAAACTTCCCAGTGTTGTAGCTCTCTTTAAAGGAAAATGAGGTTATTTGAGAATGATTTCATAGAATCTGAGAATAAGAACTAGAAAGGAATTCAGTATAGGAAGGAAGGAAGGAAGGAAGGAAGGAAGGAAGGAAGGAAGGAAGGAAGGAAGGAAGGAAGGAAGGAAGGAAGGAAGGAAGGAAGGAAGGAAGGAAGGAAGGAAGGAAGGAAGGAAGGAAGGAAGGAAGGAAGGAAGGAAGGAAGGAAGGAAGGAAGGGAGCTAGAGAGAGGAGAGGGGAAGAGAGGGAGCTAGGGAGAGGAGAGGAGAAGAGAGGAGAAGGGAGGGGAGGGCACAGGAGGGGCGAAGAGAGGAAAGGAGATTTACTAAGCTCCTACTAGGTGCCAGATATGCTATGTTTTACAAATATTATCTCATTTCAGTCAAGATCACACTTAGATAGTAAATGGCATATTGAGAGCTTGTTCTTTCCATTGCTATACCATAATAAACACAATCCTAAGCCCCCTCTCATTCCTTTGCCATATTTGCTGGGTTGGACCAGGATGGAGACAGCATCCCTCTCCATCTCCATTCTGTGTTCTCGTGTCTCTCTGCATGTATGTTAACATTTGGATTTTCAGGTATTTGCTAGCTCATATGTTGAAACTGGTCCCCAAATGAACTAGTCTTATCCATCCTGATGCAAAGAAAAGCTTAATTTAACCCTTAGAAGATAAATACCAGCTTCACTTGTCTGGAAAACAAGGAAATCAGTTATGTGATTTTTTTAAAAACCTATCCATTTTAACACCCAGAATTTCCGCATGACAGGGAAGGATTAGGAAGGTAGAAGCTTAAGCAGAGGAGGATGAGACTGGGAGCTTGTGCCTCAGTAATAACAAAGTGTTTTCCCCTGACTCATTCCATTCAGTTTACATGGTAACTCCTCTTGGAAAATAAGCATGTTCACCTATACCCAGTCACACACATTTTCATACAAAAAGACACACATTCACACATAAAAAAGCAGAAAGATACATAATCACACTTACAAATATGGCAGAGACATTTCTATCTATACACACACAGAAACACAGATTTCAGAGATAAAGACAAAGTCCAACGGGACCACATCCGTTTTATAGATAAGGAACCTGAAATCTAGGAAGGTTAAATACCATGCCAAGTAGTCAGTGTCAGAGGCAAAATTGAAGCTCAGGTCCTTAGAATCCAAAGCTAATGTTCTTCCCATAACATCACATCGTCTCCCTTATATGCAAACATACATAATCTCTCTCTCTCTCTCTCTCTCTCTCTCTCTCTCTCTCTCTCTCTCTCTCTCTCTCTCTCTCTCTCTCTCTCTCTCTCTCTCTCTGTGTGGCACACACATAGGCATCCATTTTCTCTTTGAGTCTTAAAATAATAATACGAACTCACAGATTCTCAGGGGAGTAAAAAGAACCCCAAAGGCATCTAACTCAGCTTAACCTCCTGAAAATCCTATGTGTGGCAGACCTAAACAAGTGACTTTTCAAGGTCTCCAGTGAGGAGTAATCTCACACTCTTCCAAAGCATCCCATTGTTTTTGGAGGCAACTCAAATTATTGGGAAGGTTCCTTTTACATTAAAATATCATCTATCTCTTTCCTCTTTCCAGCTTCCTCTCCTTGCTTCTCCATTGCACTCCATGTACTCTAGAGATCAAGTGAACCTTTTGTAGCCCCCTCTCTTATGTGATATGTAAAGAGCCATAAATCTGAAGCTAGGAACACTGTCCTGCTTCATCTAGTCCAATCTGTTCCCTTCATACACAAAGATTCAGTGGCTTAACCCCAAGCTCACACAGGTAGTACCTAGAGCTGATCCTTTGGTTCCAAATCCTTCCTCTGATCTATGCTTCCTCATCATGTATCCCCCAACTCTTCTCTTCTTCAGGATAAAAATTCCCAGTTCCTTCAAGAGATTCTGAAATAAACTCAAGACCCTTCAACATATCAATGCCCTTCCTAAAGTATTCATTCAGCCCACATGATTCTAGATTTAGATTATTTGAAAGAGAAGAAAACTACTTGTGCAATAAATTTGTATTGGCAATGTTGGGAGCTCAGAATAGCAACTATACCTTGTGTATTAATTATACTCAACCCAGCCAGTGTTCCCTCATGCTGACTCTGGAGCCAGGATCTAGGTTCAAATTCTCATAAGTAAATGACATTTTATAATAAAAAAAAAAAAGCTCAAAAGCCCTTTTAACAAGCTCTGCAAATATGGGACTGGAGTCATACATTTTCTCATTGATTGGTGAGGTAGGTAAAGCAGAGTAGACAAGTAAGGTAGATGTGAGGTACTTAAAACTTGATGCTATTATTATCCCCATTTTAAAGATGAGGAAACTGAAGCTGATAGAAGTGAAGTGATTTGCCTAGGAACACATAGTAAGTGTCTTGGGGCAGGATTTGAACTCAGGTCTTCCTGATACCAAAATCAGCATTCATTCCCTAGTTGACATCTTAATCTCTTTAAGCTGCCATTTCCACATCTATAAAATGAGGTGGTGAGACCAGCCTGTGATATACCTTCCAGCTCCATCATCCTGCTATTATCATTAAATATCCTCAAAATACATACTTGTTCTAATGTCTCTACCAAAGCTACATATGAAAATTACTAATAAGCACAATATAATTACATGCAGACTGGGGGTAATGGATAGGACAACCTTCAACTTGGGAACATCTAGATTCCACTCATTCCTCTGAACTATTTCATCAGTATGACCTTGAGGAAATGACTCAACTTTTTAGTGCTCCTTAAACTGTGGGTTGTTACTCCATAGTCATATAATTGGATGTGGGGGTCATGAAATGATGTCTTATTAGGAAATTTTAAATGTGTATACCATTTTATGAAATCAGAATCACATAAAAATTTCTCCAGTGAAAATAGTCAAAAGAAAAGAAAAGAAAAGAAAATAGTCAGGAATAGAGAAAGTTTAAGAAGTTCTGTTAGATAATTCTTTAAGAAGAGATGTTAGCCATAGTATTTTCACCTTTTGTTGTTATTTGCTTGCTTTTTTCTTTCTTTCTCATTTTTTTTTTCCTTTTTGATCTGATTTTTCTTGTGCATCTTGATAAATTTGGAAATGTGTATAGAAGAATTGCACATGTTTAATATATGTTGAATTCCTGGCTGTCTAGGGGAGGATGGTGAGGGAAAGGGAGGAAGAAAAACTTGGAACACAAAGGTTTTACAAGGGTGAATGTTGAAAACTACAGCTGCATGAATTTTGAAAATAAAAATCTATTATTTTAAAAAATAAGAACAGATGTTAGTAAAGAGTAGCTGATCTGCAGTGGTAGAAGAGGTATTCTCACTGGAAGTTCCCCCAAACCATACAATCACAGGCCTCAATCTTAAATTTCCCTCTTCCCATCACATTTTATCCAGCTTGACTTTGTATTTCAAAAGTGGGTAGTCTCTTTCATTGGTTCATCTCATCATACCCTTCAAGTAGGCAAGTGAAGGTCAACCCAAATCCAACAGAGGGCCGCACCAAACTTTGAAGAAACCTAGCATAGCTGTCTGCTAAGGCCTTGAGAGGTATCTCTCCCTTACAAACCTGAAACATAATTAAAGCTCACTGAACCTCTCCTGGGCTGCTAATGGAATGCCTGATGATACTTAATTTCAAAACCATTTTGAATGCTTTGCTAATTGAGCAACCATTAGAATGATAGTTATTTGGGGCTTTTAAAATAAAAATAATAAGCTCAAAAAAACATCAGATCAAAGTCAAAGCAGATATTAGCTTAATCAGAACTCAAAGATCTTTCAAGAGAGGGGAGCTTAAGTATTTTAACCATTTTTTTAAACTAGCATCCCAATGGCAAGCAAGTTCATCAAGTCAATTACAAGCAAATCCTAGGTCTTCCCCAAACAAGAGATGGCATGAGAAAACAAAATTCCCTTTTTCTAATTCAGCCCTCTCTGAAAGTTAGTTTGTTGTTGTTGTTGTTGTTGTTGTTGTTGCTGCTGCTGCTGCTGCTGCTGCTGCTGCTGCTGTTGTTGTTGTTGTTGTTGTTGTTGTTGTTGTTGTTGTTGTTGTTGTTGTTTTTTACAAAAGCACACACGGAGCAGCTAAGTGACCAACAGATAGAGTACCAGCCCTGAAGTCAGGAGGACCGGAGTTCAAATCTGGCCTCAGACAGTTAACACTTCCTAGCCGTGTGACTCTGGGCAAGTCACTTAATGCCAATGCCTCAGAAAAAAAAATTAGCAAACATCATTGATAAAATTACTAGACAGTGGGTGCCTAGCAAGAAGAACAAGTAAATGAAGGGAAGAGATCACAAAATTTTTCAAGTATCTTGGTATTTTTCAACTTCTTAGAGGGACAGGTGGCGTTCAGCCACCCGAGATTGAGCAATAACAGGTCTGTGATGCCCTTAGATATCCGGGGCTACACACACGCTACACTGACTGGCTCAGCGTGTGCCTACCCTACGCCGGCGCGGGTAACCCGTTGAACCCCATTCGTGATGGGGATCGGGGATTGCAATTATTCTCCATGAACGAGGAATTCCCAGTAAGTGCGGGTCATAAGCTTACGTTGATTAAGTCCCTGCCCTTTGTACACACCGCCTGTCGCTACAACCGATTGGATGGTTTAGTGAGGTCCTTGGATCGGTTCTACAAAGTCAGGCCTTTGTTCCTGGAAAGCAGGAAACAGGTCAGTCAGTGCTGGATCCATGGAGCTAGGGATGCAACTGGGCCAAGAGATGCTCTGGAGATGCTCTAAGGAAAGATCACTTATTAGCAACAGGGTTGCTACTTGAAATTGACTTCCACAAATAAAATAATGTCTTTGCTGTGTCTTCCTGTTGGCATGATTTCTCTATAAGTTCATCTGTTGATTGTTTTCCCTGATGTAGATCTAAAACCTTAACTATATATGATGTGGCCTAAAAATCAGTGACTTCCTATAGAACTCAAACTTTGAATTTTTGTGAAGGGAGTCAACAGTTGGGAATGGAGAATAGGGGGCAGATCAGAAATGGAAATCTATCCTGGCTTTCCACAAGGATTGAAGGTAGAAGATAAGTGGAAAGGAAGTAGAGAAGAACTAAGCTAAAGGTGTGACTCAAAAGGGCAGGAAGCACGGCCTAGGATACCATAAGATTTCTAGACTATTGAAGAGGAAAGGCACTCCCTCAAAAATAAAAATAAAAAATTATCAATTTGAGTCCCATGTGGTCAGTGGAAAAAATTAAGGATTTGGGGGAGACAGATGGGCAGGAAAGAATATGTATTACAGAATCAGAGAGTGCTTCTGGTGCCCTATAAATTTTCTACCCTGGAGCAAAGCCTTCATGACCTTGCCCTAGTTACAACTCTACCCTGGTACCCAACCATCTGGTGATGAGCCTTTCTTCACTTCCTGTAATTATGTAATGTGGGTTGAAAGGGATCTCGGGGCATCTAGGTTCTTAGGTTCCTGGAATCATAGCTTTATGGAACCCTGGAGGCCATTTAATCAAACTCTAACTATCTTCTTTAAGAAGTCTTTTCTGTCCCGCCCCCCTTAATAATGGTGACTTATTTTTGTTGATTACTTCCAATTTAACATCTTTGTACATTGTTTGCTTGTTTAGGAAATATTTATAAAGTGCTTAGCACAGTGCTTGCATATATGGAAGCACTTAATAAATGCTTGCCCTCCCCCATTAAACTGTAAGCATCTTGAGAATAAGAAACATCTTTTACCCTTCTTGATATTCCTAGTGTTTAAGACTATATTTAGCACATAGTAGGGGTACAATAAATGTTTATTGATCATTGACTGACCAAATATTCATCCAGCTTCTGAAGATCTTGGAGTGGGAAGGGGAGCACTACCTTGTAAAAAGCCCATTGACCTTTTTGGACAGCTCTGATAATTACAAAATTTTATGGGTATTTTTCCCTTGAATCAAGCCAAAATCTACCTCTGAAACTTTAGCCTTTGTTCTTCCTTCTATTCTCCAGGGCCAAGCAATAGAAAACTAATCTTTCTTCCACATGACAGCCCTTCAAATAATTAAAGATAGTGTGTGTTTCTTCTGCAGGTTAAAAATATCACCGGGTTCTTCCAGTCCTCAAATGACATGATATTCTCACCCCTGACTATCTTGGGCTTCAACAACTCAATGTCCTTCTGAAACTTTGGCTCTCAAAGCTGTCCTCAATACTTCCTATGTGTCCTGAGCAGGACAGAGGAGAGGGAGAACATCAAGTCCAGGGATTCTTCATGGATGTCATCTTCCTTTCCTCACTGGGCCATGGGTAGTGGGGCCTGGGAGAAGTATCCTTCCTTAGACTTTTCAATCTTATGCCTCCAAGCTCTGGTAGACTCTTCCACCCAGAAAGCTGTCCAATATGGCAGACTTTTGAATATGCATTCACTTTCTAAAGACCAACTAAGCTAGCTATGGAGGAGTGAATGTTATATGGAGATTTGAGTAAAGAATTCTACATAGGAGATCTGGATTCAAATCCTGATTTGACATTAATTTATTGTATTACTTTGGACAAATTACTTGCATCTTCACTTTCCTTCTCTGTTAAAAAAAAAAAGAGGGTATTGGGAAGGAGAGACAGGGAGACAAACTCCATGATTTCCATGCCAGTTCTGATGTTCTATGATCATCTGATTTCTGCATTAAGCAAGAGTTTCCACCCCCGGATTCTCATGCTCAGTCCAAACTTCATCACCAATTAATTAAGAAATATTCACTGAGCCTAGTCATGTGCTAGTTGCACTGGGGGGACAAAGTAAATGATAAATCAATAACTATATAGCTGATGGCATAGTAGATAGAGCACTGGGCCTATCTGCATTCCTTACTTAAGCTGGGTGATGCTGGGCAAATCTCAACTTCTATCTGCCTCAGTTTCCCTCCTATGAACAACAATAACCCTACCTTCCAGGGTTGTTGTAAGGATCAAATGAGATAATAACTATAAAGTGCTTATAGCACAGTGCTATACAAATGTTAACTATCATCATCAATATTTTTATTGTTATTTTTACTATTATATGTGCTGATGAGATAGAACACTGGATCAAGGAAGAATTGAGTTTCAATTTGGCCTCTTACTTACTAGTTAGACCTCTCTGGGAAATTTTCTTGGTCTCTCAGACTCCTAGACATTTCTCTTAGATTCTTTGACATTTCATTTGAAAAGTGGGGATGGTTATAGCACCTACCTCACAGTGTTTCCACATGGATCAAAAAAGATAATACACATAAAGTACTTTTCAAACCATAAAATGGTCTCTGACTGCTAGTTAATGCTGTTCTTATGCTGTGCTTACTATGTGCCCCGTGCTATGATGAACCCTAGTTCTAGCATCAAGATCTTTAGAGTATAAGTAGGGTTGGGGAGTGGGCAACATTACTTACATATAAGAGCAGAAGTGATTAGAAGATCCCCTGGCTGATTTAGGGGATCCTTCAGGGCACTCAATATTATGAAGGACAACTCTTTGGAGCATGGGTCTCTGTGAGATGAGACGCATCCTACTGAGCTACATTTGTCACTCAAATCTCTCAGTAAATAAGTGAAAGGATTCAGAACACTGAGCAAAGCTTTAAGGACCACCCATGCTACACACACATGACAACTTAACTAGAAATGCCCAGATAGTTAATAAGTGATTTAAAAAAGATATTGAGGCCCTAGGAATCTTGAGGAGGCCATGATCCTTGTGACTCTTGATAGGCTTTGACTGTGCATTCAAGATAGAATCCATATATTTGCAAAGGAGAAAAAAAAGTTAGACTAGTGTAGATGGAGGTGAGGAAATAAACACAGGACACATCGACAAAGAACAAGAATGAACCCAGGATGAGGAACATATGAGGGGTGGTCCAGGGGTTATGAGGAAAATCATTTGTCTGTGGTGGAAAGTGAGAAATAGGATGGAAAAAATTATTTGGAACCTGATATGAGAGAGAATGGAGAGCCAGACTCAGGAGTTTATGCTTGATCTTGTGGATAGTGGGAAATCATAGAATAGGAAGCTGAAGAAGAGCTGACATTTTCATTACAGTTTACAAATTGCTTTCCATCCATTGTCTCATTTGATCCTCACAAGAGCCCTGTGAAACAGAAAGCTCAGATGCTTTTATCTCCGTTTGACAATGAGGAAACTAGGGGATAGCATATAGGCCAGAAAGAGAAGGTGTATTTCCAGGCTGTCCTTATTTGCAACCCAGATAACTAAGCTGTGTTTCTCCTGGGATGCCTTTCCCAGCCAGGTGAATTAACATCTCTGGTCCTGATGGGCCCTTTCCAGACTCATTCTTTAACTGGACTAGTTATTAGTGGCTGTGGCCAGCCTCCCTCACTTCTAGAGCCTGTCCCTTAGCAGGAGAAGCAGGAAGGGGTTGTCTGTCATCCCTGGTGTTTCACTGGCAAGAACCTCTGCTCTAACTCTCCAAAAAATGGCCTTCAATCTTCTGCTCTGTTGCTAAGGGCAGTGACCAAGAGTCCAGAGGGCAGGGACTATGGCTAGAAGCAGGAAGAAAGACAGAAAAAACCAGCCTTCATGTTAAACATTTTTGCCTGCTAAACATAACCCATTAAAGTGGGTCAGCAAACAGCCCTCAGGAAAGGGGCCAGTGCTGAAGTCCTGGGGCCACGTCTTTCTTTCCATTTCCTGGAGCATTTAAATAGTTCTCCTCTCTCTTTAATAGCAATGAAGTGATTTTGAAAACACTCTCACACTCAGTCCAGGGGGAGGGGAAAAAATAATGTTATCCTACACAAGGAAGGTTTTGGTTAGGGAGCTGATTTTTGTCTTCCTATGGCTCAGTGCTGCCACCCAGTGGGAAATGATCACCCACCACAAACTGGAGCCCTGCCCTTGTCCAGAAAGCACTGCTAACCAAGGTCCTGGAAATGATTCCATTATGGGTGCCTTAACTGGTGAGCCTGAATGTCAAGGCCTCTAGGATGTCTGATCGCCCGCCCTAACTCATTGGGATCTCTCTGCTGCAACATGATCCAAAGGAAAGCAGCCTACATTTGGAGTCAGAGGACCCGAGTTCAAATGCCCCCTCTGCCGATCACTGCTCACCTGACCTTGGGCAAATTAATCTCTCTTGGGATCTCTCTTTCTCAAGTGTAAAAAGAGGGGACCTGGAAGATCCCATAGAACTCTAAATCTGTGTTTTTATTTACAATCTAAATTACTCTTTTGGTTTTTCCCAGAATCTACAAATTGGAAAAGACCTTACAAGGTCATCTAGTACAATTGTATTTGCCCAGAAATACAAGATCCCGGGGTAGTCAAATCGGTCACCAATGAAAAAGTGCATTAGTGACAGAGTCATTCAGTAGCTAATGATAATGGGAGGGACATAGTTTTGACACAGTGGAACAAGTGCCTGACTTTGAATAAGAAGACCTGAGCTTTAATAACTGCCTGCCCAACCCTAGGCTCATTAGAACTGGATCTCATTTTTCTCATCTGTACAATGGGAACTTTGAAATGAACTCTCAGTCTGTGAACCAATGATGATGACAGAGAGCTAACATGACAAATTTGGAGGGAGGAAGATCTGGGTCCATGTTCTAGCTCTGACGCCTACTGGTGACTCTGGGTAAAATCACTTCATCTCTCGTGAAAGTCTCTATAAGTAAAATTTACAACCAAGTTTTCTATATGTATCAGGGAAGGGAGTTTCCATACTGAGCCTTCCCATACTGATAAAATGACTCATAGAGACCAGAAAATAATTATAATGGTGGTGATGACAGTGATGACCTCTCATTTCAGTAAGTTCCACTTTGGGACATTGGTAGGAGCCATAGACTGACTTATAATATGCCTCGAGCTGTTATCCTATTTTGAACTTTACAACTTGTTTGACCTTCGACAAATTACTTCTCTGTGCCTAGATTTTATCACCTATATAAAAAATTAGGTTGAATTAGATGGTCTCTAAGGTCACTTCCTTTTCTAAATGTGTGATCTTATTCATGCATATGTCTTCTGCTAGTGTTGGGTATTTTTTTCCTAATTTTATCATGCAAAATATGCCTCTCTGAAACACTCCTCAAAAATAAAGACCATCTTGCAGTTACAAAGTTGTTTGTACATCCTTTCCTCTTATTAGATTGATAAATTCCCTGAGGGAAAGGGATTTTTTTTTGTATCCTTGTGCTTAGCTAGGTAACCGGCACATAGTAAGTGCTTTAATAAATGCTAGTTGACTGATTTACTAGCATGAGATTCAGGGACTTTATTATCTTCTCCTACTTTCGTCTTCTGGAACAGCCTACCGTACTGGGTGAGCACACAATATGTTCCAGTAATGCCTTGATGAAGGAAGGAAAGAAGAAATGAAAACAGTCAAGCTCTACAAGAGTAAACTTGAGTCATACCAATATCCTCATATCTTTTATCCCTTGTCCCTCTAATCCACTCCTAGCTGCCCAATTCAAAGAGCTTTATATATGACCCCACAGAATTGACCTTCCATTTTCTATGCCATGGCTCCATTTGTTATGGTCTCTGGACAAGCTGGATAATGATCACAAGTACTAGGGGTTAACACAGACTTAGACTCCTCGGTAATGGGCAACCCCAGCTGATGGGCCTCTCCACGAATTATAAAAGTTTCAGATTTACACAGGAGACAGAGACAGATGATCAAATTATAGAGTTGAAAGGAACATTTAAGGTCATCCTGAATCATGAATCCCCTCTACAACATTCTGACAAGTAATTGTCTAGGTTCCATTTAAATATCTCAAGTGATGGAGAATTTACTACCTCACAAAGCATCCCATTACATGTTCAGGCCAATCTATTTAAAAAAAATTCTTCCTTGACTTGAAATCCACCTACTTCCATCATCTATAATATAGTTCTGCATCTCCCCAACCCTGAGCAACAGGAAGCATGGATTTAAAAGTGAAAGAGGAAGTTATAAGTTATCAAATCCAGTGCTCATTTTACCGATGAGAAAACAAGGACCCAGAAAAATGAAATGACTGTCCTCAGTGATAATTCACAAAATCAGGATTTGAACCTAAGTCCTCTTTAAATCCAAATCTAGCCCTCTTTCTAAAAGGTCAAACTAAAATAATTCATCTGTTTGACTCGTCCATTATTTGAAGACATCTATCCTCTCTCCCTCCATCTTTCTTTTCTATACTAACATCCCTAGAGATTCAAATTGTTCTGGGATAATATTCATAAGGTACTTAGAACATGGTTAACATATAGGAGGCACTAACAAATACTTAACCCCTCTCTTTTCTTCTTGTATGGTATGATTTCCAATCTTGTCACTATTGTCAATTCTGTGGAGTCATATATAAACTCTTTGAATTGGGCAGGAAGGAGACAGATTAGAAGGATAAGGGATAAAAGACATGACTAACTGACCTGTGAAGGATATTTATTATTTTCATCAACATTCTTCTAAAAATGTAATGCAAACAAAGAAATGTAATTATATAGGCATAATCTAAGTATTTTAGTGGACAACAGAAGTCTCAAGTTCCTCACTCTTGGCACTATGCTTTTCTTGTGTCCTAAGTTTGCATTAGCTTTTTTTTTTGGCTGCCACATTATGATATTGAGGCACAGGAGGTTACAGACAAGAGATTATTAAGATGTTCTAGACATATCTCTACCATCCTGAATTTTTTTCATTGACTTTTTCCAAGTGTTTTTCAGAAGCTCTAGCCCTATCTCTACCATCATGTATTTTTACCATTGACTTTTTGAAAAATATACAGAACTTTATTTATTCCTATTCTGTTTCACCTAGTCATGAAGTTGTTTTAGTTGATTGAGATTTTTTTGTGATCCTAGTTCTATCACCCAAGTTAATTATCACGCCAAGTTTCATGTCATCTGCCAGTCCAGTAGACTTCATACAAGTGTTTCATTTTTTTAATGATAAATAAAACAGGGCTAATGACAAAGTCCTGTGGATTAAAGAGAGTTATAAATTCCAATACCTTTGAAATCTAAACATTCAAGGATTTCTAAATCTATTTCATTTTTCAATTAAGCCTACATTCCTCAGTCTTGTTCAGTAGAATGCCATGAGAGATTTTTTAATGACTTAATAAAATATAAATATATAAATATACATGTATGTGACATGACTGATTTAATAGTCTAGTAGCCATACTTCTAAAGAAGTGAGATTATGCTAACCTCAAATAAATATTTGATATGAGTGGGGAAAGGGCAGCCAAGGGAAGACCTGTGATTTAAATATATATATATATATATATATATATAGGCTGTTAGATGTGAAGAGATTGGTGTGGAGTAACACTGGGTACCAAGAAACCAGTTTCAGTGCTCCTAACATATGTTCATCAGAAAATGAAATGGATATGAATTAAGATTTTGGTAAGAAAAGAGAGGAGGAGATCAATGAAAGACAGCATGGCAGTTGACTTAGTATGTCTAGATCACCAATTGACTAAAGGAAGTAAAGGAAGTATTCCCAAGATAATTCTGAGGTTTCAAGCCTCAGTGACTGGAATGATGGTTCTGGTATCAAAAAAAAAAAAAAAAAAAAAAAAGTTAGTAAGGAAGAAAAAGTAATTCTATAGAGGAATACCATGAGTTCAATTTTGAAGAAATTGACCCAGAACAACTAAGCAGATATCCAGGTGTAGATGGGGCAGAACCTCTGGAAACGTTAGACGATTTAGCTCAAGATCTGAGACAATCTGCCAGAAGTGATAATTGAAGCAATGGGAATAGAGACCACAAGGGAAAGGGTGTTGGGTCTTCATCAGACACTTTTTAAGCAGATACCAACCAAGTCACTGGAGGGGGAAGCTTCTAACATTACCCTTTTCCTAATTGTGTGGTGTGGATTAACCTTTTAAAGGCATATAAATAACTGCTGACCTTCTATTTGGGTTCCTTCTGACAGAATGAGAGAACCTGTTAAAATATTTATTTCTCAGTCTGTTTGCTTCTATTTTCCATTCTGTTTCCAAATCCTTGCCTTTTGCCTAACATTTTACTATTCTCACCCACTTCCCCCCCACCTTCATTTTATGGTTTTGTTTATTTCTCAAATGTCTTAATAAAACATGAAACATGAAAAATATTTATACTAGGCAAATAAATAATTTACAGTGAGTTATGACAATACTCAATTTGGTTAATTATTCATCAACAATAAAGAATTTATAAATGCTACCTTAATTTAAGGTATTACCCATTAGAATTCAAATATTAATAAGTCTTCTACCATTTTAATGGAGGCGAGAAAGAAAAAAAGATTAAGAGGGAAGGTAAGGTTAACAGGAGTTATGAGTGATCATGGCTGTTAGGAGTGTGATAAGGCCAGTGAATAAAATATAAATATTTGCCCAAAATCAGTGAAGGAAGCATCCATGCATTTGTTAGAAATGCTCAATTAGCCTTAGGATTTCCTCTGATTTCTGAAAAGGTGGTTTCTGAGCAGTTATCTGTCAATGTGAAAATTGGAAGTCTCTCATGCTATATGAAACCTTTCATTGGTGGGGAAGGACTTAACCAATCCCAGTTCAGCCATGGTCCTTGTCTCTAGAGCTCTTTGACAGCTGGCAGAGAGACTAGTCTATCAAGGTTACAGCATCTGGAGGGCATAGTATCAATATATGGTCAATCTGCCCACTTAGTCTGTACAGTCCATAGTGACCACTCCTCAATCACAGGAATTTCTGCCTCATTCCTGGAAAAGTCTGGAGTAGGACATCTTTAACCCTCGTTATAAAAAATTAATTTCTTGAAAGGAAAAGCAATAGGGAAGCAAGAATACCCAGGCAGAGAAAAGAATTACAATTTAGATTGGGGATTAGCTCTGCAAAAGCCAAGGGGATACTGCTCAGTCTAATTCTTATTAATGATGTCATGCTTCTCCCATATCTTCCCTCTGCTTCTATTCTTTCATTCTTTTAATTTTCCTCTCTAGGTCATACAGAATTATGGAAATAAAACGTGAGAGTAAGCCATGAGCTTCTAGGGAAAAAAAAATCTCAGGTTAGATATTGTGCTACATAGCTGTAATCCCTGGGAAGCCAAGGATTGTAGGGATCTTTTATGCTCTGGAGTTGCAGTAAGAATAAGAAAATTGTCTACCTGCACAAGTCCAGAACCAATATGGCAATCCCTCATTTATATTTCTTGTGCAGAATTTTGTTGTTTGTCCTTCATTCTCAAAAAATGTATAGCAAGAGATAAGTTTAGAAAGTTACTACCAGCAATTTTTTTCCATTGGGATAGCTGAATGAGGTGTAACAGCTGGAGCAATGGTGACCCAAAAGAGATGACAAACATTGCACTGAAGATGACCTTTGTTTTTGGACTCTGGAGGGTTATGAGCTTTTGGTTTAGTTTAGTTCAACTCATCTAGGGGCTGCCAGGTGACATAGAGTGCCATACCTAGAGTGAGGAAGACCTGAATTCACAGAATGATAGAGCAGGGTTAAAACAATCTCCAAGAGCATCTATTCTGAATCCTTCATTTTATAAATGAGGGAAATGAGGCCCAGAGAGGACATGATTTATCCAAGGTTACATAGGTAGGAAGGACAGGCAGGAAGAAGACAAAATATGACCTTCAAGTAAACAGAACAATGAAGGACAACTCAACTCTGATGAATTGCAAAGGTCAGACTTAATGCCTGATGATGAAACAGACTTCCTTCTTCTCAATACAGAGATGACATATGTCATCAGACCTAACTGCTTTGTACTTGGGTTTACTTACAAAATATGAATCCATTGTGGAGAGGTATATCAGGCAAATGGGCAATGCCATTTCAGAGAAGGTCCTTGGCCTTTAGAAACAACAAGGCCTCCCACTATACCTATCTTATTCCTAAAGGCCTTAGGCAGATGCGATTTAAAAATATGTTTTCTGGTGGTTATGTGAACATGGATACCAACAAATGACCAACTTTAGCTGTATGCTCCCATGAGTAAAGCTTTTGCCTATCTTTGTTCACACCCCAGATGTGGAGATGGGTGCTATTAATCCTCTCTGAGATTCTACCGCAAAAATTCCTCTGCATTTCTAGTGTTTCTTTGGATAGAAAGCCCAAGAGCCAAGGCTCGCTAAAAACTAACTACAAGCACAGGGTAGGGGCCCTCAAACATATTTGTTGAATTGAATTTTGTTGTTCTTTAGTCATATGTGACTCTTCATGATCCTTTTGGGGATTTTCTTGGCAAAAATGCTGGAGTAGTTTATCATTTCCTTCTCCAGATCATTTTACAAAGGAGAAAACTGAGGCGAACAAAGTCCCACAGCTGGTAAATGTCTGAGGCAGAATTTGAACTCAGGTCGTCCTGACTCTAGCTAGGGCACTCTATCCACTGTGACACTTAGTGGCCCCTGGATCAATTGAACTAACCTGAACCAAAAGCTCACAACCCTTCAGGGGCCAAAAACATCTTTAGCAAAATGCTTGTTATCTCTTTGGGTCACATTGCTCCAGCTATAAAACATAATTTGTCTATCCCAATGGAAGAAATTGCTGTTATTAACTTTTCTATCTTACCTTTTTGCTACAATTTTTTCGAGAATGAAGGACAAACAACAAGATCCGTGCACAAGAAGTATAAACCGAGCACTCATATCAAGGAAAGCTATGGGCTGCATTTCTCTTCATTAGTGTGGTCACCTTCCACTGCCTCTGAGTTCTGTATTTGGTAATTCTGTCAGTGCCTAGTACAGGTGTGGCCTTCACATAGGAAACAAGGAAGAGGGAGGGAGAAATAAGGAAGGTGGAAGGAAGGAAGGAAGGAAGGAAGGAAGGAAGGAAGGAAGGAAGGAAGGAAGGAAGGAAGGAAGGAAGGAAGGAAGGAAGGAAGGAAGGAAGGAAGGAAGGAAGGAAGGAAGGAAGGAAGGAAGGGAGGGAGGGAGGGAGGGAGAGAGGGAGGGAGGGAGGGAGGAAGGGAGGGAGGGAGGGAGGGAGGGAGGAAGGGAGGGAGGGAGGGAGGGAGGGAGGAAGGGAGGGAGGGAGGGAGGGAGGGAGGGAGGGAGGAAGGGAGGGAGGGAGGGAGGGAGGGAGGGAGGGAAGAAGGAAGGAAGGAAGGAAGGAAGGAAGGAAGGAAGGAAGGAAGGAAGGAAGGAAGGAAGGAAGGAAGGAAGGAAGGAAGGAAGGAAGGAAGGAAGGAAGGAAGGAAGGAAGGAAGGGAGGGAGGGAGGGAGGGAGGGAGGGAGGAAGGAAGGAAAAAGGTAGTGAAGAAGAAAGGATAAAAAGCAGAAAGAAAGAAGGAAGGAAAAAGGAGGAAATAGGAAAGGAACTAACTTTTTCCCCTAGCTTTCATGCATGTGCTGCAGACAGAACATAGTACAGAAACTGGTGCCTCTGTCAAGGTCATTGTCTAAGCTTCTTCCTTGCTGCTACCACTACCAAACACCTGCCTTGCCTTCTTGTCTGTGCTAGCACTACCAACCAACCCTTCCTACCACTGAAGTCCAATTACGCATACTTTCTGAACCATAAATTCAGCTCTTCATCATATATAGTCTCACCTTATTCTCTATGTTTAATTGGTATTAGTTTTATGTCCCTGACTAAAACATAAACTTCACATGGGCTATATCTGTATCTCCTATTATATTCCTTACAGTGCCCATAGTAGAGTTGAATGTAGACAATTCCTTGTCAATGCAAGATTTGAAAGGGATTGGACCTCCAGGAAAAGAAGGGTCAAAGTATCAGGACCAGATATATCTGCCATAAAGGAGGGGGATCCATTAGAGAGAGAAGGTACCTACTTCTTAAAATCAAAGCTACCAGTAGGAGGGTAAAGGGAATAAAAAACAAAATAAATGCCAGATTTCAGCAACCTATTCTCCTTTCACCAATTAATGAATGAAAAATGAGGCACTAGTAATGTGAATTGTAAACAGAGGAATCATTATGAGTGGGATTTTTTAAAACTTATTTATAGCTCACTAGTTCCTCATTAATGATTTTTATTGCATTGCCAATGGCACATTATGCTTTTGGTCACACGGAAATTATTAACACACACGTTGTTACCTCGTACAGGGCCTAAAAACTGTAAAAATTAAATCAAGATTTAGCAATTGGGGGATTTAGGAAATCTTTACTCTTCCCAATCTGTCATATCTCCTTTAGAATAGAGAGATTGGGTCCTGGTGTAAGGAAGACATAAGGAACTCGCTTCAAATAAAGGGAAAAAGTTAAGGAGAAACGAGGAAGGATAAGTTCTGTCTATATGCCATTCTCAAGAATATTGCCTCTATTTTCTATGGCAATCCAGTTATTTGGCAACTTATGGGCAAAATTCTGTGGCCTTGTTTGCTCACCCCTTCACCTAGCTCAGTCTGGGAGATGCAGTACAGGGGGTTAGTAGAGGGAAGGACACTTTATGAGAAGACATGGGTTCATATCCTAGAAGGAAAAAATAATTTATCCATAATTTCAAGAAGAAAGAGAGCAACAGTAAGAATAATTAGAGCAATATCAGTTCCGAAATTCTCAAGCAGTCACTTTCTAGGGTACAATTATCAGTTTTCAAACACCCCCATCACCCAAACTGAGGAACATAATGAGATCAAATAGCCTTGAGACCTTGGGGATCATAAGACATTAGATTAGGAGCTGGAAGGGTCGAAAAACTGGTCTAAAGAGCTTGTGACTTAACCAGACTACACAAGATTAAGAAGTAAAACTAAGTTTTGAACAAAGCTTTCCCACATCTAAATTTAACTTCCTTTCTACCGTATGTTTGTTTTTTATTTAACAACAAATAGTTGTTATCTCTTTTGGGTCACAAAAGCCCCCTGCATTTCTACTTTGAGGTGGAAATCCCTGCTCACTCCCTCAATAATTTTTTGAGTTACATAAGGTGAATTTAAGAAACTATGGCCCAATATCTGACTCTCCACAGGCAGATGAAATACCAAATTAAAAAAAAAAAAAAAAACAGAAGGAAGGAAACAGGGCTGAAGGTGGTAAAGGAACCGCCCTGAGGAGAGTTTATGGGTAGAATCACCACCAATCCCATGACATCGCATCACACACACACACACACACACACACACACACACCAAATAATCTTATAGCTCCTAAAATGTGGGGAAGAGTTATGTATCAACTAACTATCTTATTTGCAATTATGGTAAATCAATGTATACTGGTCTTCAGAAAAACATGTTTAGTAGTAAGAGGTCCTCTAATCCACATATATAGTGATATTGTTAGCAAAACCACATGTCCCCAGAAAACTTCCACTAGTGTCCCATTAGGTCAGCAAAACAGATTTTCTATCCATTGTGATTTTCAAGAATAAAGGGAAATTCTTCATTAAGGTCCATGAACAGAGCAATTTTCCCCTTGGAAATAATTAATCCAAGTTCTAGAAGGTGTACAAAACCAAGTAAATTCTCTTCTTTCCTTATTCTTTCCAATTTTAGTGAACGTAAAGACAATGACCAAGGCAATGTCATCAATGGGAGAATGAAATTGGTTAAGGTTCAGGAGCCTTGGGCTTTCATTCTACCACTGGTTCCATGTAATTGACCTTGGGAAAGATCATCTCTCTAAGCCTAAATTTTTTTCATCTGTGAAATGAAAGCATTATGGGGCAGCTAGGTGGCACAGTGAATACAGCACCAGCCCTGAAGTCAGGAGATCTCAGACACTTAATACTTCCTAGCTGTGCGACCCTGGGTAAGTCACTTAACCCCAATTATCTCAGCAAAAAAAAAAAAAAAGGAAATTAAAGCATTATAACCAAGGTTATTGATGGTCAGAGGTAAATTCCTATGGCCTCAATTTGTTCCTCTGTAAAATGGGAATTAGGTGTTCTATTTACTCCACTGAACATCTAATTATTCTAGTATTCACATAAGTTTCTTGGTTGTAACCACTGACTTTGAAGCATCACTGAATGGACCACATGTACAAAGGAGGAATGAACAGAGAGCCATATAGCTCACCATCAGCTAACACATTGAGAGGAGTAAAAGAACATACCCAAATAAAATCATAAAATTGAGTTCTGTGGAAGGCATTAGAAAGAACATAGAAAAAAAATCTAATAGAAGGTACTTTAGTCATTCTTAAGGAAAATGAGGGAAGAAGATTAATAAAAAATACTCATAGGTTCAGATGTCTATATACCAACGTGGATAATATAGATAATAAATGAGATAACCCTGAAATTTTAACACAGGAAGGTCAATTTCATCTTACTGACATCACTTAGACTTAGTGAAATGATCTAACACCTCATCTAAAACCAGGTTTGGAGGAAATGTGAGGGCCTTTTTTAGTTATGCTCACAGCAAGAGGAAGAAGAATCAATAGGTTCTCTCCTCCAGGATGATGGCAGAATGCCAAAAGATGGCAGATGAAAAGCAAAACTGCTCAGCTTCCATTTTACTCCTGCCTTCTGGCTCATGGCTTTGTTATAAGGAATTGAAGCCCAAGACAGGAGAAGAGACAGTTAAGAGGGAGTCTAGGTTCTTGAATGACTGCTGGTATTGAAGGCCCTCCAAAATCTGCCAATCAATTTCCTTTCTGGCCATTTTTTAAAATTTTCTTCCCCTTCACCTACTCTATGTTTTTAGACCACTAATTCTTTGTCTATTGTAGCCCTGTCTTTTCCCACCTCACTATATTCATATGGGCTTCCCCTATAACTAGAATGAACTATTTTTTACATTATTTATTAAAATTATCTCTTCTTTCTAGAGCCTCTTCAGATGTGATTTCTTCTACGAAGCCGTTCTCTCTCCCAAGTGAAAATATTAGTTTCTTCCTCAAATTTTGTTCTTTCCCTTTCTCATATTTTTACCTTATGTCACAAGTACTGGCATCTATCTATTCAACACAGTGTCATGAATAAGGCACTGGATTTAGAATCTGAAAGCCTAGGTTTAAATTCCCCGTCTGACACCACGTGACTCTAGGCAAGTCACTTAAAATGAGGGAGATGGAAACAAATCTCAGGTCTCTTCCAGCTCTAAATCTACGATTCTGTCAACCAGAATTTTGAGTGCAAAACCTATTATCAATTTTGCTTATGTATACCCAGCACAGTGTCTGTCACATGGTAGGTGATAAATAAATGGTTAATGAATAACAATAATTAATATGAATAATAACTAGCATTTATGTAGCTATATGCAAAACTTATTTCCATGTTAACTCTTCTCTTCTTCAGAATTCTATGAGGTGCTTTTACAAAAATCCCATTTTTTTACAGATGAGGAAACTGAGGCAAAGAAAAACTGAGATTCAGCATGACTCACAGTGAGTATATGCTGTCCATTGTGCTATCTGGCTTGCCTCTATTATTGAACAGAATTATATGTTAAAATGATGCTGGATGGGAAGTCATGGAACATGGCGATTTTTGGCTCTGCCACAAACCAACTGAATGACTTTGGGTGGTCTTTGAGCCTCATTCTCTCCATCTACAAAATGGGGGGGGGGGAATAATTTTACTAGTTACCTCCCAGACTTGTAGAGGAAAGGGCTCTTTGAAAACCTACAAAATATCAGAGAAATGGAAAGTTATTCTTGCCATCAGAAAGCATTCTAATATGTCTTTGTAAGTTTGCCTCTCTCCAGGTGAACTCTTGCATTTTCTTTTATCAAACAATAAGAACTATATAAGCCAAAGAATTTCCTTTTTGTTTTGTTTTGGGTTTTGGCCTTGACTGCCGGGAAGCTCGGAGCTAAATTCAGCATTTGTCTGCAGGAACTAACTCATCTGAAATGCCTGCTACCATCCAGTCCCCGACTCCCTTTCAATTTTGTTTTCCATTTGAATTGCCTTACTGTTTTTATGCTGAAAAGCATCAGACATAGGACCCGAAACCCAGCTCCTCCTGACACCAAGGGTTACTCTTTTCTTCACAGCAGTACACTGCCTCTCTCAAGTATAAAGGGGGTTATATAACCAGGGGCAAAGCCATCCAAGAAACTCTGTAATATTAAATTTTGGATGAG
Organism: Sminthopsis crassicaudata; assembly: GCF_048593235.1. Taxonomy (NCBI): domain Eukaryota; kingdom Metazoa; phylum Chordata; class Mammalia; order Dasyuromorphia; family Dasyuridae; genus Sminthopsis; species Sminthopsis crassicaudata. The sequence goes on from NC_133618.1 coordinate 628,529,228, forward strand.
TTGGTTAGCTGTACCACAGAAGGAAGTTTTGCCCCTGGGACAGACTTAAGGCAATGACATCACAGTTAGGTGATGGAATAGGGTTCCCTGTTAGCACAGTGCTCTGTACAGTCAATTATAATTTGTTAAATGCAAAAACAAGTATTTACTGAGGATCTGTGCTTTACCAGACTCTATAGCTGCACAGAGTATTAGACCTATAATCAGAAGGGCCCTTCGTTCAAATCCAGACTCTGATACCTCTTAGCTGTGAGACCCTAGGCAAGTCACTTAATCACTCGCTGCCTTGATTGCTCCTACCATGAAATTTATTTTATTTATTGTTATTTATTAATAACAACATATATCACAGAGGATTCTTGTGAGCATCAAATGACATAATATCTATAATGGACTTAACACCATGCCTGGCTCATAATAGGTGATATATAAATACTTAGTATTCTCTCTTACTAACACTGGGTGTTTTTTCAGATACAATACATAGACAGACAGATAGATGGATGGATGGATAGATAAACGGATGGATGGGTGGATGGGATGGATAGATATAGATACATAGATGGATGGATGGATAGATAGATAAATGGATGAATGGAGAGATGGTTGGATAGATAAATAGATAATACTACAAGATATGTTGCCCTTTCTCCTGAAACTGAGACTTATTGAAGACAATAATGATGAAGATGATGATGATATTGATAATGGTGATGACAACAATGACAACAACCATGACTAATGCTGTGGTTTCACTGGTACAGAGAACTCCCAGATGAGGAATGGCTCAATTCAAGGAGACATCTTCTCTGCAATTTATAGTCCTAGAGAGTTCCCTTGATCAGAGGAAATTGAGTAATTTATCGGACATCCTGCCAGAAGCAAGACTTGAAAGTGATCTTTCTGATTTGGGAGCTGGTTCTCTATTATCTCTTATAATTATATAATATGTTAATGCTAGTCAACATTTCATATAGGACTTTTAGATTTCCAAAGCATTCTATATTTGGATCTCCTGTGAAATCCCTGTGAACAAGGTGCTATTATTATCTTCATTTTATAGGTGAGGGAGGAAATTGAAGTGCAGACATATTAACTGATTTTTCCCCAAGTTTCACACAGGAAGTATGTATCTGAGGCAGCATTTGAATTCAGACCTTCCAGAATCCACAACCAACATTCTATCCACTCCACCATCTAGCTGCTCAGTGATTTCATTTGAGCCTCGTATTAGCCCTATGGGAAGATATTGCAGAACTTTTGTATATAAAGAAAAAGAAGCTCAGAGAGAATAAGGGACTTGCTGAGCATTATGAAACTAGTTTAAAAGGAAGTTAGACTAGAACTAGCCAATCTCTTAGACCACTTCCAGCTCTAATCTTCTGTTCAGTATTTTGTGTTTCAGAACAAAGGGGTTGGATTCAATGGTGTTTAAGGTTGCTTCTAGCTCCAAATCTATGATCCTATCTCAAAGTCAGGATTTGAACCCAGATCTTTCTAGCTTCGAGTCTAGTCTTCTCTTCACTTCCATTCTGTCTCTCTCACAAGATTCAAATATATAAAAATATCAAGTATATGAAAGTACCTGTTTTCCTGAGGAATTTGTATTAAGAACAGAAATGCTTTATGTACTTGTCCTGCTGAGCCTCTCCCCACTCAATCCAGTTCTAAGCTGTGATCCATCTATTTCTAAGTCAGATTTCATCTACTCAACAGATAGCAAGGGGGTCTTTGGCCTATAAAACTATCTAGGGAAAATTTGGGGTTCCTATGCAAAAACTATCCCTTCAGATATACCAAGCATCTCCAAGAAATTGGAAGAGCTCCAGAGTTCTACTTTATTTATAAACATGCCCTTCCCAACTTTTGTGATTTATCTCTATGGGGAAACATGAGCCCATCAGTTTAGAGCTGGGGGCAACATACTCTGCACTTAAAGCTGCTCACCTGGGAGTAAAACCATCCCCAAGAAATGGGTGCTCCTACATGGTCTTGCTTATATCCCTTCTCAGTATCCTCATAACTCTGGTTGTGACAGGATCCAAACCCCAACCCTGGGCCCCCTACTCAGGCAGCCTTTGATGAAGCAATCAAGAGAGAAAACAGTCATGTGGCTGGCTGCTCTGCCCCCAGAACCCATGAGCCACCTCCTCCTTCTTCACCTCAGCCTCAGGCCAGAGACGGTAGCACATCTCAGGAACAAACAGTCATCCCCAAGCCCCTCCCCAAGCCCCACTCTAGGCTTGGCCCGGCAGTAAGCATTGCCTGTGTCATCTTCCCCATGTGGCTGTGAGGAGGCCTTAATCAAAAGGAAAGCCCTCAGAAGAGGCAAGCCTGACCCTATTTAACATTCAGGACAAGCCATTTCTGTAGCCAGCCAGCCGGACTTCCCTGAAGCCCCCAGCAAACTGATTGGCCAGTCCCGTCTCCTAGCGACCGCAGGGCCTCTCAGATGCATGGGCTGGGGGGGGGGGGGGGATGAGAGGAGGGATTAGATAAGCTGCTAAATGCTCTGTTTGTGCCCAACACCGTGCTAATGCCAAAACTAGACAGATAGGATTCCTAAGAAATGAGTATCATCAAGCAGCAGTGCCTTGTTCTGGGTCCCTCAGCAAGATGGTGATATGGACCAGAGAGCTACTTCTGGATACCTAAACACTACAAAAATAAAGTCATTAGTCAGAACAGGACATTGCCGACCTCTCTGATCCCTTCAGCCCATTTCCACTAGAGCCAAGCAGACATTCTGCTCCACTTTATCTTTATCCCGGGACTGACCCCTCCATTTGAATCTTGCTCACATAAACCATCAGCACCCCGCATTCCAGGGCAGACTGTTCTATCCAGCACAAAATTAATCAATGAGCATTTAAGTGCATACTATGTGCCAGGAACTGGGGTACAAGGGACAGAAATGAAAACATCCTCTGGTCTTGAAGAGATCACATTCTATCAGGAGAGACAGCGTGTCTACATGAATCTATACAAAAATGAATACAAGATAATAAGGGGGAAACATTGTAGAGCACCAGCATCTAAGGAATCAGATAAGGCTGCATGTAAGAGGGGGAACACCTGATCTGAACTATGAAGGAAAAACGTAAGGGAGGGGAGAAAAGGGTTATTAGGAAATGCATTGCAGGCATGGGATATAGTAAATCTCAGCACCCAGAGATGGGAAATTATGTGGGAAAATAATAGATTAAGAGCTAGTAGGGGCCCTAGAGTCAATGTAGTCTAACCCTCTCTCTTTACAGATGAGGGAGCTCAGGCCAAGAGAGATTAAATAAGAAAATTCAGACTTAGGTACTTTGACCCCAAAATCCAGTATTTTTCCACTAGACCATGGAATCTTTTTTTTTAATCCTCTCTCTCTCTCTCTGGGGGGGACGGGACTGTTCGTGCGTCCGAGGAGCGAGCACACGGGCCAGGACCCTTGACTTCTGCCCACAAAAATGCCCATGTTTCCTTTGAGCAGGCATCCCTCTTCTATCTAAAAACGAAAATCACAAATTCTCCCTTGATCTAGCCAAATCTCAAGTCATTGTCCTCTGTCTCCTCCCTTCAATATTAAACCAGTCATTTACATTCTCCAACTCTATTTCCTCCTTTCCATTCCTCCAAACCCTCTCCAATCTAGCCTCCATATGTGGCCATCATATTTAAGGTCATTGATGATCTTTAATTAACAATCAATGGCTTCTAGCTCAGCTGTTCATCTTCTTCAATACCCATGTCCCTTCCTCTTGATCTGCTTCCTTATTTTCCATGGCACCTCTCGTCTTTTTCCTGTCTAACTATACTTTCTCAGTCATCTTCATCAGTTCATCTTCCTCCTCCTGCACCTGAGAGTGGATGACCCCCTAGGTTTTTTCCAATACAGCCTCTCCTCCTGTCCCTGTATTCTTTTCTCCATCCATCCATAACAGAGAGGGCTCTACTAGACAAAGAGTTAGTGGTCTTCCTCGGCTCTCACCCTAATTTCAGATCTTTGATTATTAACTCTATATAGATTAATGCCAGATCTCTATATCCTGTTCAATTTGTTTCCCTGAGATTTAGTGTCTTACATACTGCCTGGGAGATGCGTCCATCCAGATACACATCAACTTCCTATTACATATATCCACCCAGATAGTCTATGTCCAGAATTGAACTCATCACCTTGAGTCCACATCCTGACTCTTCTGTCATAATTAGTCAATTCCTGTGATTGTTTTATCAAAATATGTTTTATATTCATTCCTTTCTCCATTTTCCCTGACATTAGACTAGTATAGGCTCTTGTTTTCTCTCCTGGGACTATTATAATAGCTTCCTAATTAGTCTTTCTACCTCTAGTATCTCTTTTCGTTCAACCATCTTTCACCAAATAGTCATTATGCTCTTCCTAATACAGAGAGGGGGAGCTCTAATAGCTGATTCAATCTTTGATTGTGTTCATAGAAGCATTCTGCTTAGAATAAGGGAAGATGATGGTCTCATTGGGATCTGTCCCAGTCCAGCCACATCTGTGATAGCATGTTCTGCGAACCACATTTTAAAGACATTGACAAGCTGGAACATTTCTAGAAGAGGCTGAAATCCATTCAGAATTCTGTTGAAGGGGACGAGGAATACTTAGCCTGAAAAGGGAAGGCAATAAAATGACAAGGATTCTTTGAATATTTGATAGGCTGCTATGTGAAATAAGGATTAAACTTGTTTTACCTGCCCCAAAGGACAGACACAGAAACAATGAGTACAAGTGGCAGAGAGGCAGATGTAGGCTCAATATAAGAAAACATTCCTTAAATATTAGAACTGCCCAATAGACAGATAGAGCACTGTGACTGGAGTTGGGATGATCTGAATTCAAAATCCTGCCTTGAATATTTAATACTTATGTGACCTTGAGCAAACCACTTAAGTTCCATTTGCCTCAGTTTCCCTAACTATAAAATATGTATAATAAATAATAGCATCTACCTCCAAGGGTTATTGGGGGGATCAAATGTGATATTTGCAAGAAGTATTTAATACTGCCTTGCTCGTAATAAGAGTTATATAAATCTTCATTCTCCCCTCCTCCCTCAAATTGAAGAACAGATTGCTTTAGCAGCTGATGAGTTCTTCATCAGTGGAGATATCCACCCAGAAGCTAGACAGCCACTTGTAGAAGGGATGTCAGGGATGAAGTAGAAGGGACTTTTGTTTGAATATGGATTAGATTGGGTTTTTTTGTTGTGTCTCCTAACACTGAAATTCTATAAATCTGACAACTCTAAGCTCATCCCAAAACTCTTAGTGCCCCCACACATTGCACGTAGGATTAAATATAAATTCCTTAGTCAGACATTGAAAATCCTCTACAATCAGTCCCTAGGCTACCTTTCTAGCTTTGTTTCACTCTAACAAACTCACTCTAGAGAGTCAAACTAGACTCATTCTAGTCTCTTTTGCTTATTCTTCTCTTCTCATCTTTTCTATAATATTTTATCAAGAAACTACAGTTTTTATCATATAGGATATATTTGTAGATGGTACATCCATTGCTTAGCACAGTACTTAGCTTATCAAAGGCATTTAATAAATGTTTACGGATTGACTGCATCATTGAACTAACCCCACGTCTTTCATGTATTTCACTGACCAGGCCCTCGCCTCTGAATCCCATCCTACAACAGGTTCAAATCAAAAACTATAATTGAACATTTCAGTGGATCCAAAGCTTAAGTCAAGTCAAAAATGTAATATGGCACCCAAAAAAAGTAGATGCTACCTTGAACTCCATTCAGAAGAACAAAGAGCCCAGAACTAAGGAAGTGGTCTCTCTGCATTTCCTCATGGTCAGGATACACCTGAAGAATGATGTTAACTCCTAGCAACATTTTAAAAGAAGGACATTGGTAACCTTTTGTACCTCCAGAGGAGAGCAAACAGGCCAGTGACAGGATATGAGAGCAGCATGTCACATATGAAGCAGCTGAAGAAATTGGGGACATTAAGACTAGAAAAAAGAAATGAAATTGGAGAAGAGATGAGAGGGTCATGAGGGTCATGATATCTATCTTCAAATATTTGAGAGAGTGATGTAATGGAAAGGGAAATAGATATATACTTGGTCCCTGAAGACAGAATCAGGAAAAATGGGCAAAGAGCAGCCAAGGGGCAGATTCCTGCTCAAGGTAAGCAAAGAATGACCTCATGACTCTATCCAAAGGAAGAAGGGACTAGCTCAGGAGGTAACCTGCATAAAGGTGACACACTAGGGAGTATCTAGGGACACTCCAGGTTGGTTTTAACTAAATGACCTCAAAAGCCCTTTCCAATTCCATGACTATGTGGTTTTATGAAAGGAGAGCATCTGTTCTTAAGTCCAGCCAATTACTATATGTCTTTTCCTCAAGATCTTGCATACTCACCGCCCTTCCCTTCCCAGTTTCTCTACTTACCATATTCTGATAAATAGATAATATTTATCTATGTGCATAGATCTGTGCACATATTTATCTATGTGCATATCTATATGCAGTTATCTATGTGCAATACTATGTGCATAGATACATGCACCTGGGTGCTGGGTAGAGGGCTCAGAATTTAAGAGTTAGGGAATTAAAGACTTCTTGCTGGTTACTCTCTCCATCCATATGGGAGAGGCAAGAGGAAACCAATTGAAAAGCAGACAGAAAAAGGCAATCTTCACATTAAGGAGGCCTGGATTCAAATCCCACTTGTGATCTATGCGGGCTACTTGACACTGGGAAAATTATTGGACTTTTAATGCTTCAGACAATTCTCTAAGAATCTCAGCTGCAGAATACACTCATCTCACCAGTCAACCTTGTATAGACAGTCTCTTCACCAGGCATTAACTAAGCCAATGAAATCCCAGATCTGCAATAATAGTGATAATAGTGCTGGGTAATAATAATAATAATAAATTTTATTACATGAGAAAGACTTGAATTAAATATAAGGAAGAACCTCCTGGGAGTGAAGCTTATTAATGGATGGGAAAGGTTGTGGAATTTCAGCTTTATATGTCTATTTGTTTGCCATGTTCCATGCCAGACTGAGCTTTAAAACTCTTTGAGGACAAGGAGACGGGTGCCTTTCAGTCACAGAGTAAAATGTCCTTGCTCTGGCACATACTTCCTAAGAGCTGCAGCCTGGCCCAAGCACCTCTTTCACCCCTTCTTTAAGTACACTTTCAAAGTACTTTGAGCTCTTCCGAGAAAGGAGGGGCGTCTCTGCACTTCATACATCTCAAGTTTCAGGTGCTTCTGAGAAGATAGAGAGGAAGGAATCAGAAATCTCTTGTTGCCAGCAGAGTTGGGGATGGCTTTCACCAGGGATGAAGGGTGATCTTTGCCAGTGATAATGAAAATTTTCACAGAAGCTGTTGCTTTGAGAAAATTGAAAAAAGATGACAAAATCCACAAGCTGGCCCTGAACTTATAAAAAGCTCTATAGTTAAGGCATAATTTTTCTATCGAAAAATTTCTACCAAACAAGGAAAGGATACTAACACTGACTTTTTATGCCAGGGGAAACAGAGTGATACATTATCGTCATCAGCCAGTATTTATTGGGAATCTGAAACATAATGTGCTCAGAAGATTGGGCTGGAGGCACACAGAGGAAGAAGATATGGTTCCTGCCCTTGAAAAGTATATCATCTAGTTGGATAAACCTGAGCATAAAAAGATAATGAATAATACAATGAGCACTTGCATTAATACAATGACATTTTAAGGTTCTCATATGAGCCTTTCAACAATACTCAGAATTTCCAGAGGCATTTTTATCCCCATTTTACAGACAAAAATGAGGTCCAGTGAAGTAAAGTGACCTCACAAGGTCATACAGCAAGTACTTATCTGAGGAAGGATATAAAAACAACTTTCTCCTGACTCCAATCTCAACATGCTTTCCGACAAATCAGGCTGCTTCTCTTCAAATCTCTGTGTGAGCGTGTGTGTGTGTGTGTGTGTGTGTGTGTGTGTGTGTGTGTGTATTAGGTGTCAAAGTGTATGTTTCAAACAAGGATCTGTGATAGAGAAGGGAAAAAGGGGGTCATGGTAAAAGGGGAAGATATTCTGGAAAAAGTACCACAAGCCACAAGGAAGGCAATATCCTAGGGAGAGTTAGCAAGCATCAGGAAGGCAGAAATGATGATTGATCAACAAGCATTTGTTAAATACAAATATGCCAGACACCATACTAATCACTGGGAATGCACGAGGAAGGGGGGGGGGGAGAGGTATGGCGTGTATATGTTTAGTGTATAATTCTGCCTCCTCAGCTTTAGTACTTAGGACTCCATTCTTTTGGAAGGTCCCAATTATGTCTTTCTTATCCCTAACTGCTTCCCAGGAGTAGAAAAGGGCCACAGGACACCACTAACTGGACTGATTGAAGCTGTGATTTTTAGTTGAAAAAGTGTAAGGGACAAGGCTGGAAAGAGAGTGAATGAAGTTTTGGAGATCCCTAAATGTCAGGCTGAATTGTTAATACTTTTCACAGCAGGACAATGTGAAACTGGAGATTTCCAAGGATAGAAATGGGCAGAGAACACATCACAATGTCATATTCAAAGAAAAGAATCTGGCCATGGTGGGCAGGATAAATAACAGGAGAGAAGAGACTATGTTCTTGGGCCTTGTGTTCACTTTTCTCCAGGAGGTTCTTATCCTGAAAAAATGGGGATACTCAAAGCAAGAAAGAGAGAGAAAAAGATGAGAGAGGCAGAGAGACAAAGATAGAGAGAGAGATGAAAGAGAGAGGGAGAAAAGGAGGAAGGGAGGGAAGAAAGGGAAGAAAGGGAAGGAAGGAAGGAAGGAAGGGAGGGAAGAAAGGGAAGAAAGGGAAGGAAGGAAGGAAGGAAGGAAGGAAGGAAGGAAGGAAGGAAGGAAGGAAGGAAGGAAGGAAGGAAGGAAGGAAGGAAGGAAGGAGGGAGGAAGGAACGAAAGGGAAGGAAGGAAGGAAAGAAGAGACAAAGAGAGAGAGAAAGAGAGAAAGAAAAAAGCCATGGTAAAAAATTGCATTCTCAACAAAAGGAAATGTAGCAGCTACTCTGGACTTTCAGGTTTAAACTGTGTCTTCAATTCAAGTGTGAAAGACAAATTACCTACTGAATTCCATATATCTTATTAGTTGCACCCAATAAAAGTGACACTGACCCTTAATTGTTTGCTGCCTGGCTATAGGGAAGAGGCCTAGAACACAATTCTCCCCTAATTCTTGCCTTTCCTAGCCACCTGCTTTGTGTCACATTGATTGCAAACATTGGACATTTCCACTTCATAGACTATGGATTACAAAGCATAATCTCCAACAGGCTCCCAATCCTTCAAAACAACTTATCAAATGATACTAATATGTTTGTATGTATATATTATATTCCTACCCATCCATCTGCCCATCACCATAGAATAGATGTTCTCCATAGGAAAGGACTGCTTCTATTTCTTTTTTTAATAATCGAACATTAATTTTCATTCTCTTTTACCTCCTCTGCCCAATGAAAAATGAAAAGCAAAATTCTTGCAACAGATATGCATAGTCAAACAAAGCAAATTCTCACATTATTCATTTCTCGCCAAAAAAAAAACAAAACTAATTCAACTTATTGAGTCCATCAATTTTCTGTCAAGAAATGATTAACAATCTTTGTCATTAATATTCTGGAATTATGGTTGGTCATTGGATTGATCAGAGATTTTAAGACTTTTTAAATATATTATTTTAGAGTAAAAATCTATAAATTTTCTTGGTTCCACTTACTGCAATCTGCATCAAATTTATCCGAGTTTTCTTCAGGTTTCCCTAAATTTACCTTTATAATCATTTTTTTAAATCAGGAAATAATAGTCCTTTATATTCACATGCCATAATTTGTTCAGCCATTCCCCAATTTGTGGATTCCCCTTTATTTGTTTTGTTTTGAAGTTTGATTTGTGGATAATAAGAATGGTATTTCTTTTATTCTCTTACTGTGACCAATTAGATTCAATAAAATCAACTTTTATCAATTATATATTATGTTCAAGGCCTTGTACTCTATACCAAGAAAATAAGAACTAAACTGGAAGTATCACCACCTGAGCAGAGTATCATTCTCATCCATCCTACATCCCAGAGCTAATTCTCTGGATAGGAGGACCCTGGGAAATCACCTCCTAACTCTATGGACAAAGAAAGACAGAGGATGATACAAGATAACTGAATGGGCCAACTGTATCAGATGCAGATGTTAGGAATTTCCTTCAAATAAATGTTCCCATACCTATAAAGCAAAGAAAAAGTAGAATCATGAAGAGCTTAGGACTCAATTCTATCATTTTCCGAAAAAGTAAATAAATCATGGAAGCCCCAAACCTAAAATAATTATAAGAACCAAAACATCAAAGGTTCTTTTGTCCATGGTCCTGAAGATCAGAGCATTGGAGTCAAATGAAAGTAGTGAATAATATTTTGAATGTTTGCACATTTGACTTTTTCTTTGAGCTGTTATTTTTGGTGTTTGTTTTTCTTTAATATAAGAGATGGGGACAGTCTTAGAATTTTGGTTAGGGAGAAAAAAAATGAAGAAATATCTTAATACTAGTTATTCAAAATATATATATTTTGGGGTCTTGAGTCACCCCTCCAATCCACTCAGCTGTGAGGAAGATTGGTAGCAGACATTCCTCCTCCTCCTCCCCCCCCCCCAAACCCCAGGGACCTGAATACAGCAGCCTTCTTTGTGGCAGCTTTAATGTAGCATGAACATGCTCGCCTCCGGCATTTCCGGGAATAACTGATCGGGGCTCTGGGAATGAAACTGTGGGCGAGCCTGGCTGCCACCCGCTGATCCTTTCTAACTCTATTGCCCACTAATTTCCCCTCAGAGACCTTTGAAAAAACAAACCAGTCCCAGGGTACCTGCTTTTCACTGAGTGAGCACCTAACCTTGAACCAGTCTGGGGAAAACTCATGTTCAGAGGTACAGCGAGCTTCTACTTTGTGAGATCTTCCCTCTTCTGCCTTCTGATTATGTAAGCATGCTTCCTTTCCACCCAGTGGAAGGGCGCTTCATCACTGGGCCCTTGCCAATGCTGCTATACATCATTGTCGCAATAACTTAAGGGGGGTAGGCGATTCTCTACACAAGCATGGATCAGCCTCTTCGCTCTCTTTATTCCATTTTGTTATCCCGCTGGTGTAAATTATTTACACAAGCAGAAAACAGTTGCTCTGGATATCACAATGTGCCCCAGACTCTATCTGGTAAGCAGTGACACTACTGGGGGTGAAATGAAGGTGGGAGAAAGAATAGGATGGGACTTATCATGAATAGAAGCCGCTGAATTGTTAGAAAGAGAAGCCTTTTGTGATAGTTCTTGAAGAGTACTTCAAATTCACTTAGATTCTCCCAGCATTTATTAAGCTTTAACTATACACCATGAATCAATAGTAGGTATTAGGCAAAGCTAAGTGGCACACTGAATAGAGCACTGGCCTTGGGATAAGGAGAATTCAACTTCCTGAGTTCAATTCTGGACTTGGACACTTCCCAGCTGTGTGACCCGGAGTCAGTCACTTAACCCTATTTACCTCAATTTCCTCATCTGTAAAATAAGCTGGAGAAGGCGATAGCAAACCACTCCAGTGGGGTCACAAAGAGTTAAACATAACTAAATAACAGATGAGCCACAATAAAAAGTCATTAAAAGGTAATTTCCATCCTAGTGGGATGGTACAACATGTAAGTGGGCAAATAGACATATGGCAACTTGGGGAGGGGAGATGCTTATTAGCATTTGGGAGGGGAGATAGTCAAAAACCATTTCAGCTAGAAGGTGGTACCTGAACTGGGTCTTGCAGGAAGTCAAGGATTCTAAGAAGTAGGAGAGAGGGCAGCATGCATTCTAGGCATGCAGGGCAACCTATTCAAAGGAACAGAAGCAGAAAAAGAAATTACAGTTTCAGGGTACAGCAAAGCCAGTTTGGCTTCAACACAATTTAAAACTTAAAGGAAAGAGGGGGGAAGTTTCCTTTCCCTTAGGCAATTCCAAGTCATGTGCTATCCCTTCCTCAGAAATCATCTTCCCCTTAATTTACTTAAAGCCAGGACCTCCAGACTGACTAAGCAGGAGAAATCTGGCATAGGATAATAAATGATGCTAACGTGATTTCAAGTTTCATAACTGTTCTACATGAATTCTCATTTGAGTCTCACGACAACCCCGTGAGGTAGAAGAAAGTATGAAAGGCAATGTGAATCCCATTTTTCGGATGAGCAATCTGAGTCCCCCTGAGATTAAGTAACTTCACAGAGCTAGTAAGGGGGAGGTGAAAGTCTCTATTCTCCAAGCAACGGATTCTATTCTCTCCATCCCTAACCCACACTGATGTAGTCACTGAAAGTAGATTATTAATAAAATATAAAACCTTAAAGATGACATAATTTCATAAAGAAGGGAAAGTTGCTCCTTAATTGAATTAGAAGGAAAACATAGGCATTAGCCAGGGGGAAAAAATGGCCACAGCCTGATGTCCCTTAAAAGACAAGTTGAACATTTAAAGAGTTGTTTGGTTTGGCAAGCCAGGCCAGGAGCCATTTTGTAAAGTATGACTCCTGGGTCTATATCAGATGCTTCAAGGCAGGAGGAAAGCATTTTTCTCTTCTTTTTCCCACCATTGGCCATGTGAGGTTGATAAAGGATCAAGGCACACCCTCCTGTACAATAGACAGAGAGAGATAATCATCTCAGGGAGGAAGCAGATTCAATGAATGGGATTTCTAGCAGCAGAGATGAAAGTTGACCAAGCGGTCAAGGAAGAACTAATCCTAGTAATCAACCTTCGAGCCGCTGCAGTGATGCTACAAGAACAGAACATTGAGGAGCCATGGTATCAGAGGTATGAGTCGCCCCTGTCATAAAAGCTCCTCACATCTGTGTCTCACTATTCTTGTATCCTAATTTTGCATGCACTCTTCTCACAGACACTGTTTGTAAGCAAGCCTGCCCAAGGTTTATAAAATAAATGCTTTGTACCTACTACTCTGGCCACACCATTTTAGTAAATACCTTTGCTTTGAGCAAATTGTGTCCATTAGAAAACTATTAAAGGTAAGCACACTGTTAGGATTTATCATTTTAAAACTACAGATGCTAAAGTTACTCTTTGAATCCCAAGGAGTGAAAAAGTTGCCCCATTATGTAATCTTATAAACCTGTGAATATCAAACTAGGGAGGTTGATTCCCTCAGTAGGAGATGTCACATAATCACCAGAGCAAGAACTTGAACTCAGATATTACTGACTATAAATTGAAAACTCCATCTGCTTGGAAAGCACTGAACCGAAAATCAGAAGACCTGGGTTCTAATCTTAAAACCTCATGCTACCTGGGCAACTTTTTGGTACAATGAGACCATGTTGATTGTGGAGTCAAAGTCATATGTACAATCAATCTCAGCTCATCTGTGAAATGAGGAAGTCAGGGAACATGTTCTCAGGGTCATTCCAGCTTTAACATTCTGTGATACTATGCTTTCTACAATTCACCTTGTGGCCTCCTAACTCCAACTGCTAAGTACAATGTGCTCACAAGAGCATCGGAAACATGGAAAATAATCAAAAACCTCTAATTAATTTAGTATTCAAAGAGTCACATCAGGTCTATTTCTGAGGGAAGAAGAAAACAATGTCTCCAGGCCAGGCACCCCCAGCTTTGCACCAACCAGTGGTCCCCTTCCTTATCCCAGTCCCTGCTTTAGGTCAAGTTCGTGCACTTGGAAATTTAGTTCTGCTCCAGTCTCAACCCCACGGCTTGGCCCATCACTTCAATCAGTGGTACCCAACAGAGTCCTGATTACATATTTCATCTTATTGGAGAGCAAGTCAGGAAGGGGTAAATGAATAAGTTTTAATGCCGCCATTTCCGATCAGTATGTAGTACATGCCCGCCAAAGGCAACAAATCGACAAGCTGGTGATGTCCGTGGAGCAACCTCATTTTTTTCTCTTGCATCCCAAGCAGAGAAACTTCAGGCCCCTCTCCAGAAAGCCAATCAGACTTCCAGCTGAAAATGTTGAGATAACAGAGTTAAAGTAACCTGAAAACACTCTGGGCAATGGGATCCTCTATTTGACCTCCTCTACTGGTTCCTTAACCTCAGCTTGAGGCAAGAGATAATTCTAATGGCCCCAGATTCCTTCTAAACATCCAATATCTGAAAAAGGAACAAGAGGCAAAGGGAAAGTCAGTCCTGAATTTCTTTCCCAATCTTCTTCCCTTCAAGTCTTTAGTGTCTCTCCAGAATATATGTTCCATTTATGTCATTTCTATTTTATTTAATGTATCTATTTACATCCTCCATTTGAATAGAAACTTCATGAGAGTAAGAACTGTTTCATTTTTTGGTCTTTGTATACCCAGCACCTGGCAGAATGAAGTGAGTAATATTAATTGAGTCCAAGACCCTCAAACTTTACGCCTGAGTGGATGAGTCAGTCTCCACTAAACCAGGAGGTAGTCTCTTGCTTCTGCTCTGCTGGGCCCTGAAGGAGCTGCAAGGTGGTTGACAGATGTCTGGTCACACCTTCCAGATAGAAGGCATCCCGCTGCTGACTGACCTGCTCACTTACCGCTCCACAGCTCAGGAAGAGCCAGTGTTGCCAAGCAAAGGCTGAGCAGGAAGGCCTCAGAGTAATTAGGCTCCGAGATCATTAAACATTGTTCCAGAGAAGTGGCTGACACTCGGCCAAATCTTATTCCGTTCTCCCCGGGGCCGACTATTGATGTGGCTGCTTCATTTAAAAAATGTTGAGTACTTAGCAGGGGAAAGGCACTGGGCTAGGCACTATGGGTAATACTGAGATGAATGAGAAACAGAGCAACCCTCACAGAGTTGGGTCCAATTGGGGACACAAGATGTGGCTGTACACATACACACAAAGACATGGTAGAATATTGGTCACATCACTGGGGGAGCCTGATTTAAAATATGACACTACTCCCAACTGGTTTTGTGTCTTTGAACAAGATATTTCTCCTGGCCGGGCTTCATTTTCCTAGATCATGAAATGAAGGGAAAAGGTAATGGTTGGATTAAATTATTTCTAATATCTTTCCAACTTCATATTTTATCTTATTAGATATACTATACAAGTATATATTATTATTTTTATTAATGCTATAAGATGCTCATTTTATTATTGTTATAGTACTAATCATGTAATATCTAAACTGTCAATAAATATTAATGTATTTTGTAATAATTGATAATTGATAGTATAAATAATATTAATTCATAATTATTTATTAGTTGATATCAAATAACGGTTAAGTTTTGTCAATAATCAATAATAACATAATTAGTGATAATGATTTGCTTAAATAGCTAGGGAATTATTCATCTCATTTTACAGATGAGGAAACTGAGGCAAAGACATGTTTAATAACTTGTACAGAGAATCATCTAGCAAGGGTCAGAAGCAGGACTAAAACTTAGGTCTTTTTAACTGGAACTCCAGAACTCCATTTGCTATACTTCCTATATGAGGGCATTCTCACTCCAGAGAATGACTCATAAGATATTATTCCTAAAGGTAATTTAGGGGTGATCACATCACTTCCCTCCTTGAGAAACATACATTATTCACCCATTGCTTCTAAGATAAAAGACAGACTCATCAGTTTGGACTTTAAATCCTTCACCATCTGGGTCCGATATGGCCTTCTAGGCTTGTTGACCTTTGCTGCTTCCCTCCCACTCCCATGAACTCTATGCTCCCACCAAATCAACCCTTTTGGTGGCCCCTATTAATGTCATCTCAGATCCTGCCTTGTGCCTTTGCTCAGACTGTCTCATTGCTATGATGCTTTCTCTCCTCACCACAGCCCCTTACAATTCTCTTAAAACTCTATGCCATCTTTGATAAGAGATTTTTCCTTATTCTCCCAATCATTAGGGGAATAAGGCTCTCCTATTTTCTGCTTATCTTATATAAACTTTATAGTAATTTATCTGTTTGCATGCTCTTTTCCCCTGTAGATTCTACAGGTTTAGACTATTTGGTTTAGGTCTTTGTATTTCCAACACTTTGCATACAGTGAATGCCAAATAAATGTATCTTGTTGAATTGCCTCCTGTCCTTCAACATTCTCTTCTATTTGCAGATGAGGAAATCAAGAACAAGACATAGCAGGGTTCTATAACTGCTATGTAATAGAGCTAAACTTTGAACCCAAGCCCACATACACTAAAGACCTATGTTCTTTCCTTTTCATCACAATCAAGAAAGGCTTTAGAGAAGAAATGCCCCATAAAATACTGCTTGACTTCTTTCCATAAATGTACAGCATTAATTTGTAACACTTATTTTAATCTAAATTAAGTATAAATATTATAACTTCAATTTTACTAAATTAAATTTTATCATTTGTGGGGAAAAAAGAAATGCTCACTATTCTTCCAGGCTCTTAGAGTCATACCTACTATTATCCCAAAATCTTACTCTTCCTTTTCTTTCAAAGTCACTAAGTTCCCATTTCTTTCTATTTTGACCTTTCATATCCAATGTCTCTATCAACTCATATAGCCATTGCTTCAGTTCAGACTGGATCATCTCTTGCCTAACTTCTTGCAACAACTTCATTGAATTACATGAGAGACACCAGCAAATGACTGTCCAGCAAGAAGGCTCTATGAATTAGCATTAGCTAATTGCAGAACTGCATTAGCTCAAAAAGAAACATGAGATTCACAAATTTAGAGATATTGCCACTCCAAATGTTCATATGGACCATTTGTGCCTGATCGTTTCAGCCTTCTAAGTTTGTCTTGGTCTGATCAGTCATAGTTAGACTATCTCTTTACTCCAATATTGAGGTCATTTTGGTTCTCTTTGAGAATAGAGAACCAATCAACCAAGCAATAAGTCTCACTCCCTCAAGTCTCTCCCTACACCAATCCATCCACCACCACACTATTGCCAAAATTATTTTCCCTAAGCATAGATCTGACCATGTCATTCTCCTACTCAAACTCCATTGGCTCCCTATTGCCTCTAGGATCAAATATAGAACTATCCCACTTTTAAAGAACATCACAACATGGCTCAGATCAGTCCTTCTTAGTTCATTGTAGATTATTCCCATCCCACTCTAAAATCCAACCAAATACACCATCAATTTATTTGTCACACAAAAGACTCCATCTCCCATCTCATTGAAGACTGGGTGTCTCCAATAAGCTCCCTCTTCATCTCAGCCTTGCAGAATCCTCCTGTTCCTCCAAAATGCAGCTCAATATTACCTCCTGTATATTGCCTTATATGTCCCTTTCAAGCACCTACCCTCTCTTGTCTATACCTTGTATTTATTTGTATTTATTCAATTTATATTTATTCTGTATGAGCTTATTGTTCTTCAATCATTTCAGTACATCTTATTCTTTATGAACCCAAAAGCCATTTGTACTTTTCTTGGCAAAGATAAGGGGGGGAGCATTTCCCTCTCCAGCTCATTTTGCAAGAAACTAAGGCAAATAGGGTTAATAGACTCTTGCCTAGAGTCTGAAGCCAAATTTGAACTCACAAAATGAGCCTTCTGACTCCAGGCCTATCAATCTATTCATTGAACCACCAATCTCCCGTTCATATACTTGAATATTGCTTCATTTTTTCACATCTCTACCACCTTATATGGTGGATGACACATGGAAGACATTTAATAAATACTAATTCACTGATTGAAATTAAATTTGAGCTGAATCCTGCAAGACAAGTCCTTCTAAATGTGTCAGGTGGGAGAGGAGACATGGCAGTCGCAGTAGTGGTGGTGATGAATTGCTTGCTATAATGGAGGTTCCTGGCATTGAGGACACTTGGGAAAAGTTTCCAGAAGGAAAAAAAAAAACTACTCACAGCTACCACACAAGCAGTCTCATTCAAACCAAGCCACTAGCACCCCAAAATAACTCCCCACTGGATAGTCACTATTGCTCCCCTTGAAGACAGCGGACAATGACCTTAATGTCCAAAGAACCTAACTGCATGATGTTTGTCTAAAAACAACCATCTGGAGTATTTCCCACCTGAAATAAATGTGACAATTTTCACACCAAATCCCAAGGTCCAAATCTCTTCAATTATATCCAGCTGAGATACTGAGAATTGGTGTCACACAGAACATACTGATTTCATCAGATAGCCAACCAGTTGGTTCCCCTTGACTCAGCAATCCAGTTTTAAGAAGTCCTCACATAGTCATATCTCTATTGTCAAATTGCATTGAAAATGCCTAGACATTAAATAACCCAAGAAATAATAACTGAAATTTATGTCATACTTTAATAAGGCTCACGAGGTTCTTTATATATAGTATTTCAGTATTTTATATACAGTTATGATCCTTTGACTATTTTGGGATATAGGTAATATTGTACCCATTTTACAAATGAGGAAGATCAGAAATAAACAGGTAAAGTGACTTTTAAGTCATAAAGTTAATGACAATACCAAGATTTGAGTACAGGTTCAGCATTCTTTTCACAAGATTATGTTTCACCATATATATATAAAACACGTTTCACCTCATATATATAAACTTTTACTGTCATCCTCTGAAGTACCCTAATAGAAGCTCTCTTAACCACCATACCCATTTGGATTATGTCATAGATGGGAGATAGGATCACAGAAAAATGCCTCTAAGAATCTTAATTGCTATGTAGTCCAATTCTCTTCTTTTATCCACAAAAGGTTTAATGAATTGAATAAGGACACATAGGTCGTAAGTCACAGGCATAGGATTGGAATACAGATCTTCTGAATATCAACAGGTTTCTAAAAAGCTCTCTCAACTCCAATTTCTTGCCTACCCCCCCTGGTTACCATCACTGAAACAACCTCCCTTTTGTAAAGATCTGAAAATGTCTCTGCTCAAGAATCTTCAGTGATTATCAGAAATTTATTGAATCAATCGAACTCTTTTACTTCAACGTCAGAGCCCTCCCCAATCTGGCACCACTGTAGCTTTCCCATATTTATCTCAGAACTGATTCCCTCTCTTCTCTTGATTCTGAAGGCATACATGACTCCTATTTGGCCACACTGTACAATGCCATCTCCATGGTTTTTCTTCTGCTATGTCCTATGTCTGGAGCATCTCTCTTCCCTATGTATGCCTATTGAATTCCTTCCCATCCCTTAAGACGCCACTTAAATACTAACTTTCCTCCCAGAAGCCCATCCTGATCCTTCCTAGCAGAAATGAGCTGAACAGAACTTGAATAGAGTTTTACTCAAAACTCCCTTACATACTTCCACCATAATATCATTCTTCATGATTCCTGTTTGCATTTTCTCCTGCTAAGACCATAAACATCATGAGGATAGCAAATTTGCTAACTTAACTAAATTTGTGTCATCCTTCAGCCCAGTGTGCTGCACATAGTAGGTACTTGATTAATGTTCATTCAGTGACTTAATTTCTAAGGAAACCATTCCCCAAAGCTGAGGACCAAGTCTATTTATAGGATTTAAGAAGAACTATTCAGATGAGGCTTGTAAAGCTCAGTGCTGCTTTTCACACACATTACTCCACATTTTCAGCTGGAAAAAAAAGGATTTATGCCTGAAAGCCTGCTTGGGGACAGTTAAGTCTGGGAGAAACATTAGTAAGTTCTCTAACCATGGCTAAATAGCATCACCCTGGGGAACAATGCCAATAATGGAGGGAGGGAGCAACTCTCCATGTACTCCCACTGCCTTTCCATTGAAGAGTAATGAGTCATGGGGATGCTGTGGGACTGAGAACTCAGGGAGGAACTTCTATGGAGAGCTATCCATCATCTAATTGTCACTGGAAAAGGCAAAGCCTCCCCCAAGGGCTTATTCTTATGTGAAACAATAATCACTGAAATTTATGTTCCTGATTCCTCACAGCCATCCCAGAAGGTGAAAAGTGTTCCCATTTTACAGATAAAGAAAATGAGGTAAAAGCATTGGCCCACCTTTCTCTCATTTCCTAATGGCTGCCATACCTCTTGCTCCCCCCCCAAAAAAAAAGGAATTTTCCTTTGTACAGTTAAGCAAAACAAATCTATGCATTGTCCACTGCCTCTCTAGAAATGATTCTTAAAACTGAGTGAATAACTTTTTTAAAAAAAAAGCCTTTAGTAAGAAGTTACTACAAGCATAGGTTTTTGCTAAGCAGTGTAGATAAAAATAGAAAAGAATAACAGTATTGATTTCAAGGAGCTCACATTCTAAAAGAAGGAAAATTCAAGGTGCACTGTACTGGATAGAATCACCAGTGTAGACCAATGTCTACATCAAGCTTTATCTATGTATTCTTTGCAGATTCTATTGCAGAATTCAACACAGTTCTCAGAATCCAGGATTTCACAGTCTAAGAAAGACAATGAAAAATAGAAAACAAAAGTTACACAAATAGTTGAATAAATGTAAGGATATGATTCATTTAAATGAATCATATATGAAATTCAGGGCCAAACATAGAGGCAAGTGTGCATTTCCAGGTAAAGGAGCAAAGGAAGTTTTTTTTTGTTTGTTTGTTTTTGTTTTGTTTTTTGTTTTTAATGTTCAAGGGAATTCTCAGCCTCTATTCAAATTTAGTCACTCTTCAAGACCCAGTAAGTGCCTCCTTTATAAAGTCTCTTCTGAGCATTCCAACCAAAAAGCATGGACAGTCAGCACCATGCCATTAGACCATGCCATCAGCTGTTTCATGTTATTTGTGCTGAGTCAGTGGAGACTTCACTCATTGTCTTGACCCATGGCATTTCCTTGTGCCCAACTCGAGGAAAGTGAGGTCCCTGAAGTCTCATCACTTTTCAAAAAAACTACATGTGACACATTCCTATTGACATTCAGAAGGGATCATGGGTAAAGAACAAAGCATTCATTGTTAGACATAGGCAAAACGCTGATTTATTCTGTTTAAACCACACCAAGGGAGACTTTATAAAGTAGAGGGAGGGGATTATCATCCAGAAATAAAAGAATAAAAGAAAAAGAAATTGCAAAATTCAACACTAATGATCACCCTCTCCTCCAAGATACATTTTACCCTGTGGCTTTTCAGGACACTGCTCTCTAAATTCTCCTCTTACCAGCCTTCCCAACTCTTTTCAGTTTTCTTTACTGATTCAGCATCTATATTTCATACCCAAAATATGAGTATATACTCCAAGGGTCTATCCTGTGCGTTTCTCCATTCTCTCTGTACATTCTCTCATTTGGTGACCACAATAACCCCAAAAATCTTAACTATCATCTCCATGCAGATAATAACTGTGTCTATGTACACAGACACACATTGCTGTTTGTACGTATTTGTATGTTGTATGTATGTACATCTATGTGTTTGCACATACATGTGTGTACATAGCTATTGTACAAATATATGTGGATATGCATACATACAAAAACAGTGTATATACATACATACATATTTTCCTAGTAACAATTACATAATGAATAGCTCTAGATAAATAGATCTCTCTCTCTCTCTCTCTCTCTCTCTCTCTCTCTCTCTCTCTCTCTCTCTCTCTCTCTCTCTCTCTCTCTCCATATATATATGTAAAAGGTCCCAAGCTCTCCCCTGACCTTTAATCACTCCTCCCTAACTCTTCAACTGCCTATTGGACAGTTCAAAATGGATGTCTTATAGTGACCTAAAATTTAATATATCCAAAATTGAACTCATTATCTCTCCAACCACCACCCAAATAAGAAAGAAATACACTTTAATTTGGAACTGCCCTACTTCTACCAAGGACATCAGCATCCTCCTGGGCAACTAGTTAACATTTCACTCTTCCTCACCCTTACATCTAATCAATTGTCAACTCTTGACATTGTTACTGCTACAACATCTCTTGCATCTGTTAAATAATTAAGTCAATACTTTGAGTTCCTTTTGTCTTAACCAAGACATTTGTGTTATTTATTCACATAAAAGGGGAGAATCAGATTTTGAACACCAAGTCTCATAGTATGTTCTTCCCAGAAATGGTATGATTGAAAAATATATAGCCTTCAGCCTATGTAGAAAAGAAAAAAATGGGATCCAGAAATGCTGGGACAGTGAAATCTGGATTAGAAGATTGAAGGAGATAGCACACTTCGTGAGACATTATGACTAAACTGTGATTGGAACATTATAAGAATGAATTTCTATAAGCTAAGCAGATGCTTTCCATTGTCCTACCTAGAGACAGCACTCATCCCCAAGGGAACCGATTTCCTCCAGTTTCTTCATACCAGCCATACCTAGTCTACCCACAGGCCTTTGCAGTAAGTAATGTCAAATTCTCTAGAAGTACAAAAACACAGGCAAAAAATATAGGATGTGGGTCCTGCCTTTATTCATTTGTCTGTCTGCCTCTCTCTCCCTTTCTCTTCTCCCTTCCCTTCACTGTTTCTTTGTCTCTAAACCTATGTCTTTCTCTTTGCGTCCCTCTGCCTGTTTCTCTCTGTCTATATCTCTATCTCTCTGTTTCTAACTCTGTCTCTCTGTCTACCTGTCTCTATCCATCTCTCTGTGTCTTTCTGTCTCTCTATCCATCTCTCTGTCTCTGTGTGTCTTTCTTTGTCTGTCTCTCTGTCTCTCTGTATCTGTCTCTGTCTTTCTCTCTTTTTCCTTCCCTTTTCCTCTTTCTTTTTTTTACCACTTCACCCCCTCTCTCTCTCCCTTCTCTTCTAACTAATGTCATTACCTTAAATGCCTCTGCTCTTTACCCTCCATAAAGGTGGAAGGTGATTTTCTTAAAGTGCAGATCTGAACAAATCAGTCCCCTATTTAATAAATGTCAGCGGCTTCCATCCCTTGATACCTTTCCAATCTTATTATACATTATTCTCCTTCCCACTTTACTGTCCAGTCAACATGACCTCTTTGCTATTTCTCCCGTGACTCTTTATCTCTATCTTCGAACTGGTTTTCTCCCAGGCATGCAGTGTGCTCTCATCTCACCTGTTCTTCTTAGGACAACTCACTCCCTGCAAATTCTGATTATGACAATTATTACATAAAGCCTTTCTTAATGCTTTTAATTATCCCCCCACAAAAAAAAATATTTTTCATGAATAATAGATTAAGACCTCACCTTAGAGCTAGTGAGACCTGGATACTCACTGCATAACTTAGAATGCCGAACTTAGAACTTAACCTCTCAATTCTAGACAATTGTTCAAGAGTATAAATTGCAGAAAAAGTGTCAGTATGTTTGGTTGAGAGAGTTTCCTCACACCAATACTCCTTATACTACTAAAATCAGAAGTCCAATCGCTCTCCTTTTTTTATTTTGCTGAGGCAATTGGGGTTAAGTGACTTGCCCAGGGTCACACAGCTGAGAAGTGTTAAGTGTCTGAGGTTGGATTGAACTCAGATCCTCCTGACTTCAGGGCCAGCTCTCTAATCACTGCACCATCTATAAATGTATTCTCAAATATTTATGAGGGAATTCTATCACCCCCAGTGTGAGGGCCCTATTTGAGCTGTTCATCCACCTATACTATCTAATTCTCACCCAACTCTCACCTGTGGCTCCAAGAAGCCGTAGCATGTACACCCCAGCTAAACTAACTTGGCAGACGGCTCGTCAGGTTAAGGGTATTCAACAATTAGTGAGTGTCTATCTCAAGCATAGGAAAACCTCCCTCAGAGGAATGGACGAGAACCATTTAAAGGTGGCTGAAGAGTGCTTGGTTAGACTTTGTGGATCCAAGGTCATCCATTGCATCCAGAGCCATCACTAGGTGTTCTGTCACTGGACTTGGATGATTCTGGAAAAGAGAATGAAGCTGGTGACTTTTTGCAGCTCACCTAAATCAAATTGATGCAAGAGTCAAGACAACACTCTGTGATGTCACTGGTACTCTTCAAAACAAAGAAGAAAGAACAGATCTACCTACAATCTGTCATCTACATGTAGATATACACATGTGCATCCTATGCTTATGTGCACGTGAGGAACTATTGCTGTATTTTGTCAATATAACTGGGCCTGGTGCAATGGCATATAATAGGAGCCTGATACACGCTTGTTGATTGATTCATAAAGATGTTTTTAAAAGAGCATCAATGAAAATTTTCAAAAAATAATCAACTTCACCATGACTCACTCTTCTAGGAAATCCAAACAAATACAGCTAATCCCAGTCAGATTGTACATTTTTCTAGCACAGGCACCATGCCTTCTGCTACCCCTATGTTGTCATACCTGGCACAGGATTGGGGAATGTTTCATTCTTTGTATTGATTTCTTCAGCATCTAGTACAGTACCCGTGCAAAAAAGAGATGCTTAAGAACTACTTATTGTTCTCAGCTAAGGTGTGAAGGAAGTAAAACCTCTAGAGATATTTGAGTGAGAATAGGTACCTGAGAGGACAACTAAGTGGTGCAGTGGGTAGAGCACAGGGCCTAGAATTAGGAAGATCCAAGTTCAAATCCATCCCAGGCACTTACTAACGGGTGAGCCTGGGCAAGTCACTTAACCCTGTTTACCTCAGTTGCATCATCTACAAAATGAGTTGGAAGAAAGAAAGGGCAAATCATTCCAAGATCCAAAAATAAGGGGTCATGAAGAATCAGACATGATTGAACAAAAAACAAAAAAAAAAAGATACTTGAGAGAAAAAATAAGTTAGCAAAGGCTTAGGATATAGTAGTAGTAGTAGTAGAGATGTAGCTAGACCATGAACCTTTGAGGATAAGACAAATCCCAGCAAGGAACACGGCCATGGCTCCTATACTCCTCCAATGGCAATAGACATCATCCCCTTACCCTCAGCTGGAATGCAAATGCCACTGCTTCTCTGAGCTCAGCAGATTTCCATGCACTAATTAGGAGACTATGCCAGAAAAGGTCACTGCCAGATAATACAAAGAGAATTAATATACAGTGTATTTGCCATTTTCTTTGATTTGAGAATGTGTACACTGCCAGGAGAAGATTTAATACTGTGCATTTTATTCACATTCACTTTGTCAAACATCTTTTATAGAAAAGTGTTAATCCAAAAATGAGATTATTCAGATCAGGAGCAAAAGTGAAGAACTGATTTGTATAAAATTTCTATAAAATTCAACATGAAAAAGGGTGGGAGATAATAGTGCTTCCTCGGTGTTCTTGAATGGTTAATGGCCAAGAAAAATGCCGCCTTACAGAGGCTTTATGGAAGGGTCCAGAATTAGATGTTACGGATAGGTTGTGATCTGGAAAAGTAAGAGGAAAATCACATCAGTGAGATGAGATGGGAAAACTTCTGCAGAGGCAGTGTGAGATATTAGCGTGTTCTAGTAGAAGTCTGGAAGACCTGGGTTCGAATGCTTCCTCCTAGCTATGTAATTGTAAGCAAATCATTTCCCAGATGGGAATCAAATCACAGATCAAAGCTCAAATCTTTTTTTTTTTTTAATTTTTTATTTTATTTTATAATTATAACATTTTTTGACAGTACATATGCATGGGTAATTTTTTACAACATTATCCCTTGCACTTACTTCTATTCAGATTTTTTCCCTTCCTCCCCCAACCCCCTCCCCCAGATGGCAAGCAGTCTTATATATGTTAAATATATTACAGTATAATTTAGATACAATATATGTGTGTAGAACCGAATTTTTTGTTGCACAGGAAGAATTGGATTCAGAAGGTAAAAATAACAGTTTACATTCATTTCCCAGTGTTCCTTTTCTGGATGTAGCTGGTTCTGTCCATCATTAATCAATTGAAATTGGATTAGTTCTTCTCTATGTTGAAGAAATCCACTTCCATCAGCATACATCCTCGTACAGTATCATTGTTGAAGTGTATAATGATCTTCTGGTTCTGCTCGTTTCACTCAGCATCAGTTGATGTAAGTCTCTCCAAGTCTCTCTGTATTTCTCCTGTTGGTCATTTCTTATAGAACAATAATATTCCATAACATTCATATACCATAGTTTACCCAACCATTCTCCAATTGATGGACATCCATTCATCTTCCAGCTTCTAGCCACTATGAAAAGGGCTGCCACAAACATCAAAGCTCAAATCTAATTCCACATTTCTTTTGTGTTTTATAGAAGTGCTAGGCCAATGCCACAATGGATAGAATTGTCCTGGGAACAGGAATCAAAGACCTAGGCTAAAAAGGGAGACCAAGGGAAGGGAATGGTATCCTAACAACCAAGTGACCAAAGAGTTGCTTTATAGAACTAGACAAAATAATAACAAAATTTATCCAGAGGAACAAAAGGTCAATAACTCAAGGGAAATAATGGAAAAAGTATAAATGAAGAGGCTACAGAATTACCTGCTCTCAAACTGCCCTATGAAATAGCAATCATCAAAACCATTTGTTGAAAAAGTTGTCTAGTGGGGAAAAGCAAGTAAGCAGGACCCAGAAGCAATCAAATATAGTAGCCTAGTATTCAATAAACCAACTGGGGGAGTAAAGACAATTCAACATTTAGCAAAAATAGTATTATCTTATACCATGGACTACAATATGGTCCAAAGGGACACATTTCCTATATGCATTTTTTAAATATTAATATGGAAATCTACCTCTGACCAGCAGAAAAGTCTTGGACCATAGGTCAGACATTGTTAATGGGTAATTTCTTTTCCGATTTTTTTACATGGGCTGATTTAATTAAAGGGCTGGCAATTCCGCAGGAAATCATTTTTTATTAAAAAAATAATACATCAATAAAATATTTTAAAGGAGATAAAGTGGCATATAAGGCACAACAGATTCCTAGAATCGCAATATTAAAAGGTTTTTGTTTAATCAATATTTCAAGTGGTCAAGCAGCCTCCTATTAAAGAATTTTTTTCCATAATTTTTTATTAATTTTTATAATTATAACATTTTTGACAGTACATATGCATGGGTAATTTTTTTTGACAACATTATCCCTTGTACTCCCTTCTGTTATGAGTTTTTCCTCTCCTTCCCTCCCCCCCTCCCCTAGATGGCAGGCATTCCCATACATATTAAATATTTTATAGTATATCCTATATTAAAGAATTTTAATGACTGGAATTCACTATCTCTTGAGGAAGGTTATTCCACTATTCGGTGATATGAATTGTTAGGAAGGGATTCTTTTTATCCAACCTAAATTTCTCCTTCTACAACATCTAATAAGAATAATAATATGTGCCCATGTCTACATAGTTGGTTAAGACTTAAGCCTTCCTAGCTTCCTTCCAATCTCAGCTAAAATTCAATCTCCTACAAGAAGCCTCTTCCAATCCATCTTAATTCTTGTGCCTTCTTTCTGTTGACTATTTTCAATTTATAATGTATGTTACTTGCTTGTGCATGGTCATTTGCATGTGGTTTTTTCTCTATTAATCTCTAAGCTCTGTGAGAGCAGTGACTGTCTTTTGCCTTTCATTTCATCCTCCATGTTTAACACAGTGGCAGGTAAATATTGGCACATCATAAGTGCTTAATATTATTAACTGATTGGCAAACATAATTTCACCTGATCCTTACAACAAATGTGGGAGGTCGTCACTATTACTGTTCCCATCCAATGGATGACTAAAGTAAGGCACTGAAAGATTAAAGAAAATAACATGGTACAGGGGAAAAGAATAAAATTTGGGAGTCAGAGGACATGAGTTCAAATCCAGTCCATCACTATCTGTGTGCC
The DNA here is from genome assembly GCF_048593235.1 of Sminthopsis crassicaudata. NCBI lineage: Eukaryota > Metazoa > Chordata > Mammalia > Dasyuromorphia > Dasyuridae > Sminthopsis > Sminthopsis crassicaudata. Next base: position 628,556,888 of record NC_133618.1, read on the forward strand.
CTGGGATGAATGGCATCTTCTGTGGGCTTCTGTTTAATCATTTTTAAAAATCATGAGGGTTGCACTAATTGATCTCAAAGATTCTTTGTAGGTCTCAATCTATGATGATATTTAAAGCATAGGATGATGAAATTTCCTGAAATAAGTGTTAAAATAACTAAGATACCACCATGGACACAAGGACAGGTAGAGATAAAGAAAGTGAAAGTCATTTTACATATATACACACATTTTACATATATACACACAAAGTTAACCAGTTACATGGTACTGTGAAAGCACACCCAGCTTCTAATGAGATCTAATTCAATTCAATTTGACAAAGTACAGGACTAAATTTGGGTGCTGGAGACCTAAGTTTAGATCTTGTCTCTGCTGCTTCTTACTAACTTTGTAACCTTAAGGAAATCAACCTCTCTAGGACTCAGTTTCCTCATCTACAAAATGTTCTCTAAGATCATTTTTCAGCTCTAAACCCATGGTATTTATCAGAATATTATATCTCTAGAGATGGAAGGTACTTTAGAGAATATCTGGTTTGACTTTTTCATTTTACAAAAAAGGAAACTGAGGACTAGAGAGGCTGATTTGCATCAGATCACACAGCTAGTAAATGTCAGAGCTCCTAATGATCTAAGTGTCTCCTCCATCACAGAACCTAGTACTTGTTTAGATAATATATGACCCTTGCCTTCAGGAAGTATATAGTCTAGAAATAGATTGATGAGTGCAACAGGCATGGGCTACATTAATTTAAGGAGGAACCATGGAGGAAATCTAAGTATCCTGGAGGCATAACCAGTAAACAGCTCACTTTCCATCTCTAGAAACTAAAATTTTATTGGTTCAACTTCTAGCTCCATTTAGCTCTCTGAAGCACATCAGCCTTAAATGGACCCATGAGAGAAACAAGCCCATGAAAAGGTTTTTGTTCTTCATTCCCCACCCCCAAGCATCTGCAGGATCCAAGCTGTATGCATAGCCTAGGCAGAATCACAGAATTTGAGTCCAAAGAGACTCCAGCAGATAAGTAGCACAATCCCTACCCAGAGAGAATCGTTTCTACAGCATACCTAAAGAATAATCTCCAGCCTTTGCTTGAAGATTTCCAAGAAGGAGAAGATCCCAAGCCCAGTTTTACAGGTGGAGGAGAGGAATGATAGAATAACTGACATTTATGTAATTCTTTAAAGTTTGCAGGTCATTTTAGATACATTATCTCATTTAAGCCTCACAACAGTACTGAAATGTAAGTTCCACCAGAATGTAGTAGACATCTTCAGATGAGGAAACTGAAATTTGGAAAGATTAAATGGCTTGTCTGTGGTTACATAGCTAGGAAGGGATAGAAGCAGAATTTGAATCCAGGTCCAACATTCTAGCCTTTGTGCCATGCTGCCTCTGATACAAATATATTCACAATGACCAGAAAAATATATCTCATAACCTTATTTTGCATATGAGAAAACTAAGATTTAGAGAGACTGACTTGCCCAAAGTCACAAACTTAATAAGCAGCAATAGAGACAAGCTTTAACCATTAATCTCCAGCATCCAAAACTTCCAATGACCTTTATACAAGCAGCAGCTAGCAAAATTCTGGGAGTTCTAAATGGGAGGTGTATGTTCCTAGCAGAATAATTTGAAGATGGGGTTTGAGTGGGGAACATGAGAATCATCGACTCTTTACCTCCAGCTACTTGGAAGAGTGATTAAACTAAGCTTGATAGAATTCTAAATGCTCAAAATAGATCTGGAATCCCTACACCCACACTTCCAGCACTCAGTCTCGATCTACACCCACTCAGCTGCTGACAGTTATCTCTATCAAAATCCCAGGGTCTTAGAATCGAGAGCTGTCTGTGGTTCTGACCAAAAAAAGGTAGTGTTAGGGTCTTGGGAGGTCAGTACCAAGTGGCAAACCTGGAGATTGATATTAATTGTGTGATCCTGGGCAAATCACCTAACCACATTTGCCTCAGTACCTCATTTGTAAAAAGAGCCAGAGAAAGAAATGGCAAACCACTACACTATTTTTACTAAGAAAACCCTAAATGGGATTGCAAAGAGGTAAAAACAACTGAAAAAAAGTACTCAGGAACTCTTAGAAAAATAGCTAATGGGATTCACACTGTAACCTGACTCTAAAGGGAGGGGGGTGTGCAACTTCACTTTATTTCCCCATCATCCTACGTGAGGAGAGATGGAAAAAATATTACTTCATCCTGAACTGAGGCATAGGCTAGTTAGTTGACAAATTTTTTTTAGCATTCAGAACTTTCTATTCACTGTCTCTCTGTTTCTCCTGCATCCTTCATCTCCATCCTATTCCTCACTTCCCCCAGGACTTTGCAGATGACCTGCTATTAGTATGGTAATAGTAAATGGAATTCTGGATTTGGAGTCAGAAGTCCTCAATTCAAGTCTTTTCTCTTCTATTTACTATCCACATGAACTAGGAAAGTTGATCTCATCTTTATTTTCCTTATTTATGAAATGAGTGGATTGAACTAAATGCCTTCTAAAGTCTATTAAGCTTTAAATCTATGATCCTAATAATTAATCTTGCTAATTTGAATTAAGGTGATAATAATTTAGCAAACAACTCTTTTCAGAGCCATATGAATAAGACATCCTTTAAGAACCAAGAGAAAGTATAGAATATTTTACTGTCAGGGTAGTTTGATATGTTGGTTAGTTTTGCCAAGTTGTTTTCTTTTTTCCTTTTTTTCCAAGTCTTTGTTATGAGAGATGGCTCTCTTCGAGAAAGGAAAGGCTGGGAAATGTAGGTGATCTAAAGTGAAAGATATCAATAAAAATTTATTTTAGACAAAAAGAACCAACAGAAGGGAGCTATTATGATGGAATTTAAGATAACAAAACAATTGGAGCAGAGACTTATCAATGTTCCTCAGCTCTCTCTGCTCATGTGGGAGAATTTTAAACACTTCAAACTGGAGTGAGGGCAGCCAGTACCCTAGGTGAAGGGTGGATGGGCTATAATAAGATACAGTGAGCATTTTGACCCACTCAGGAAGGTCAGAGGAGCCAAAATCAGGACTTTCAGAAAAATAGTGAGATGCTCTCTGTGCCCTAGAATGATTGTGCTTGGGTTGAGTGACAGGTAATTGTCATGCTATTTTAATCTGCAGCAAGAGGAGATAGCATTTGTATCTGGTGTATTCATCCTTAAGAGATGTGCCTTTGAGAGAAGGACCCCTGCCAAGCTCCCAACTTGCATCCAGGCCACCTTTCCCAAAGCCAGAGGTTCCCAGTACCTGTGTGCTGGTAGGGGGAAAGAGAGGAAGAGCAGAAGGACACTCTATGTATGCAGAATTATTGTTGGAAGGGAGTTTGGGGGTGTTTGCCTAACATCAAGGTTTAATAGGTAAAATTTTGCAGCTGAAAATCATCACTCCTAATTGTATTCTCTATTCTTTGGGCCAAACAGAACAATCTTAGTCTTTCTTCTACATACGGATCAGAATTAGAAGGATCCACCTTAGAGAAGCAAAGCCAAGCTCCTTGTTAGGTTTCTGTCCCTTCATTAACAGGCAATATAATTATGATCCAGATCCCTTGATGTGGCCAATACTCATATCAGGCCTAGCCCATCACTGCCCAGAAGGAAGCGGTGTGTTGTGAAAAGTACTAAACTTGCGGGTTGGGAGGGGAGAGTAGTAGGAAAAAAGAACAAACATTTATTAATTGTTTTAGCCAATAATAGGTCCCAGTCCAAGCCTCACTGGGTCGTTGTTTGGGTTCAGATGGCTCAGAATGATTGTAAATTGTAAGTATTTCTGTTTTGGCCAGAAACCCTGAGGGTTTTCCCCTTCCATAGTGATTTTTGTTTTGTTTTATTTTTGATGAGGTAAAAAAGCCATTTGCAGCTTCATTTCTTACTTAGTTTTAATCACTAAATGGGCATTGCCCCAACAAATGGAAACAGGAAAATCTTAGCTTAAAAAGTCCAAGGTTTCCCGCTGCATTCAGTCTCTCTCCAGTGGTCCTGATTTATATCTTACCGATAGACCTAAATGATTCTGGAAAAGATAGTGAATCTACTCATTTTACACAGCCCTGCCTCATTTAAACCCAACTCACTTACAAACATTGCCATCACCTTTCTATAGTCATGGTACTCTTCAAGAACAAAGGACAAAAAAAAATTATTTGCCAGATACTGTGTTAAGGCTTTGCAAATGTGGTCTCAGTTGATCCTCACAACAATCCTAAGAGGTAGGTGCTATTATTATACCCATTTTACAGTTGAGAAAATTAAGGCAGACAAGAATTAGTGACATATCCAGGATCACAAAGCCTGTAAGTGTCTGAAGCTGGAAATGAACTTAATTTTCCTGACTCTGGTTTCTGAGCTCTATCCACTGTGTTGCCACTGTGCTCAAAGGAACTCCAATAGATTGAGATCTACTAAATCCCCTGTATCTGTGTGTCTAACCACATATAAATTACAGATCTAATAACATCTCCCACAAAAATACATATAGTGAAGTTTTCACAAACATGTAGGATTTTTTAAAATTTCCTCATTAAATGGACTCCTGTTTTTGAACCTCTTCAGATCAATTGAGATGCTAATTTGTCATTCAATGGATAAAATAGACTACCCTCCTTAACTTTGGGTCATTTACAGTTTTATAAGGCTGAGATCTAGCTTTCATCAAGTCACAGTTGAGTATAAAACCTTGTGACAAAAGGTCTATAAGAGACTCCATTCATGTTGACATCAGCCTATTAAAAACATACTTTGGGTCCAGTTATTCTAATAGCTATCACTCAACCTTGCCCTGAAGGCTCTTTAACACAATCCCTTTCCCTTTTTTGCCCATTAAGAGATATCACGAGACATCCGGCCAAATGCCTTGCTGAATCCCAAATATACTCTGGACACAGCAGTCCACTGATCTACCAGGTGAGTAACCCTGTCAGACCAAAAAATGAGGTTAGTCTGGCATGACTTGTTCTTAGTGAACTTGCTCTTTGTGTTTTCACATTCACCTGACCATGAGATAACCCCTCAGTGGATCATAATCGCCTTACTGAGCCAGAACTGAAACTGTATATGATCACTGAGTATGTAGTTGGAATGGTTGCTGACTTTCATTTTCTCAGAGTCAGGTACAAATAAGTCCCCTCAGTTCTACATCAACGACTCTGGGAATCCTGGATTTCAGGACTCTACCAGTCTTCCTCTTATTCCAAAGTCTTATTGAAAGGTTGTCCCTCAAACTAACGAGGTAGCCTGGGAAGCCTACCATGGACAAGCTGCACAATCCCTAGGGATTCTTGCATAATTCCTGGTGGCCCACAAGGGAGCCCCACAAGCTCACATGCTGGTCAGGTATAGTAGAACCCTAGGATTCTCTGCCAACTTTTCCATCTGCATTGCCTCTTAGGATCATAGGCACATAATATCGAGGGTTGGAGAGGATCTTAGAAATTACCAAAAATCAAGCTGCATTTAGAGATAACCTAAGCATGAATCCAAACTCTGATAGTTACTGCCAACGAACCTTGGGACCTCACTGTTCTTTCCTGAAACATGAGTGAGCTAGCCTTTCAGCTGCCTCTCAGTTCCAAATCCATGATGCTATGATCTATTCCAATCTTACAAATAAGGAGACAGAGGAGCCCAGAAAATTGGCCCGAGGTCACCTTGGTACCAAGTAGCAAAACTGAAGTTCAAATGCAGATTTCTTGACTATAAACTCCTTTGATGGAGTTCTCTCCATGAATCCCAGAAACTAAATGCCAGCTCAAGATGAAGATGAACAAAATATCACCAGTCTTCAATTATCCCCCAGTCATTGCCTCTTAAAAGAGTCCATTTCACATTTGAACAGTTCTAATCATTATAAAGTTTTTTTCTCTTGTGCATAAGGCTACCTCTCTATAACTGCCACTCATTGCTCCTGCTTCACTCCTTTGTGATCAAGAAGAACAAATCTGATCTCTTTAAATCACAGGAGGTTCTTGCCTTTTTTGGTATCATGAACCCCTTTGATAGTCGGCTGAAACCTTTGGACTTTCCTTCAAAATGATGGTTTTAACGTGTAAAATATGACATTCTGGAATACTCAAAAAGCCAAATATAGGAAAATAAATGTGTTTTTCCACCCAAATTTATAGGCCTCTTTAAATCTATCCATAGACCCTGTATGGGCTTGGGGACCTTAGGTTAAGAAATCTTGCAGCTTGTCCTTAGAACTTTTTTCTCCAAGCTAGACTTCCATAATCCCTTGAACCTTTCTAGCATTTAGGGGTATCTGTCCATTCCCATGGGGTAGAGTTCTAAGAGAATGATGAGATTGTAAAAACATTAGATCTTAGCAGTCTAGATGTTGACAGCAATAGCTAAAAACTGACATTTATATAACACTTTAAGATTTGCAAAATGTCTTTTATATATTACTTCATATAATCTCAACAACTTTATAAGGCAGGTGGTGTTATTGGGCCCATTTTACAAATAAGCGAGGTTATATAATTTACCCAGGTCACATAGCTGGTGACCTAAGTCTGGGGATTCAAACCCAGTCTTTTATCCCAAAGCCAGAGTTCTATCAACTATGCCACCTGGTTGTTTCTAACTTAGAGCTAGAAAGAGCTCTGAAGTCACATTGTTTAATCCCTTCATTTCACAAATGAGGAAACTGAGGTCTCTGCTCAAGATTGTACAGGTAGCATCAGAGGAGAGATTTTAACAGAGTTTCTGACCTCTCAGCCATGATGTTTTTACTGCCTTCCTTTGCAAAAGGGTTCAGGATATTACACCAAACTGTGGAGAATCAAAGATCTTAGGACTTAGGAAATAACTGGCAGGAGAGAATATAAAACATAGAAAACAATAGAAGTCTTACAGTCTGTCGAGGAAGAGTGAGGAGAATAAAGAGAAAACTGGCTATCTGAACAAGAGGAAAAAACATACAATTTCCATAATTTTTGCATTTTGCTTAGGGAGGACTATTTCCTTAAAAAAAATAACTGAAGTTACAAATCAATCTGGATTTCTCATGGTTGGCAATTTCCATTTTGAACAGGTGGTGATAACATGTTCAAAGACCAAGAATCCAGATCACATAGATTTGATTTTCAGCACCACAAAGTCTACAGGGAAACTGGATTGAATGAAATTTGTACCAAACTGAGTGTGGGTCATTGTGAGCCAAAGGGAAGGGAAAGTAACTCCCAGCAAACCCTGCTTCATAGGTGAGCTTTGGATAATCAAAGTGAGGCCATAGAATTCAGACCAACGCCAGCTGGTCTTGAAGGAAAACGATTAGTCATGGGAACTGAGTACAGAACCTGGGCAGGCTCTACCTGAAAACTTATGTTCTATTCCCTGGGATATTTTGTCTTCAAGCACTCAGAAACAGCCTTCTAAATAAGAATAAAAACAATAAAGCAGCAAAGATCCCTATGAGGCTTAAAGGTCTACAGAACTTTTCCCAACAACACTCAGTGCAAATATTAGCCTAATTTCACAGATGGGGAACTGAGGCTTCGACAAGAACTGACTTGGATGTAAGATCACATTGCTGTTTTGGAGTAGACAATTCAGAAAGTAGTTCTATTTTTTTGATTCATTAAATTCAACAAAGATATAAAAATGAATCGTGAGTTTTTTGGGATATAAAATGATGGGCAAAAAAATTGAGGTACAGCTGCCATTCCCTATGAATAGTGAGACAAAATCATTGCAAAGGATAAATCCTTCCCCCCCAAAACATTTATTTATGAAGCTCTATACTTGTGGGGCCTTTCCCCTCCTCTCATAGCTACATTCTAAAATCCTACTAACTCCTTAACAGTCTGCTTAAATAGCACCTTCTTCAGACACCTGAACTAAGCCTCCTTAAATTGGAAATGACTTTTCCCAACTCAGGCTCCACATTCTACTTTATTTGCACCCCTCCCATGCTCTTGTTCTGCTCTGCTTTATATTATTGCTCTTTACATGTGGATTGTTCCTCTGCCACAATGTCAGTCCAGTGAGGTCTGGGAATTTCTTTATAGTGCAGAAATTGGGACTAGCCCAATGATTTCAGTGACATAGACAATTCTGGGATGAAGAGTTTCCCTTCACCAATACAAGAGAGCACCTTCTCTGCGCCTGTTATATCTTGAAGAGTTCCCTTAGGAACTCAGTGTTTAGATGACTTATCCAGGGTCAAATAGCCAGTATGTTGCAGAAGAAATCCTCTAACCCAGGCCTTTGTGACTCTGAGGCCAACTCTGGATCTGCCACGTTAAGGATACTTTTTCGGTTTATAGTATTTATAATAGGCAATAAAATGGTCATTGAATTTAAATGAATGAAGAAACATGGGTAGTTTCTGAATTGTCTTCCCCAGAGGAACAATGTCACTTTCCCTTTCAGAGCCAGAGTTTGGCCAACTACAGAATGAGGAAGTTAGACTAGATGGTCTCTTTGGAACCTTCTGACTCCAGCATGTTTGTGTTCCAAGTTCTCATATGCGTTCCACATCCAGCATTCCATGCTCTGTGTTCTAAGGTCTCTCCCTTCTCTAATGTTTTTTTTTTATTTCACATCATGAGAACTCAGTTCTGCCATTCTGGCTCCTAAGGTTCTTCTTGCCCAATACCCACTTATTTTCTTTACCATGGTACTAGAACCGAGCTTGCTACAGCACCATCATCCGCCAGGAGCTGCAACTCCACAGGCCCAAACTGCAAATTAAAATCCACTGACTCAGTGATGAGGCCATGATGCTACAGGACATGTTTATACTAGAAATGCACATGCTGCACAAGAAAGTAAAACTTTTTTAATTTTTAATTTTCAAAAGTTTTCAAAAACATATGAATAGTTTTCAGTATTCACTCTTGCAAGACTTGTGTTCCAAATTTTTTCCCTTTCTTCCCCTCCCACTCTTTTCTTAGATAGCAGGTAATCGAATATTAAAATTAAATATGTGCAATTCTTCTTTATATATTTCCACAAATATGCTGCACAAGAAAAATCAGATCAAACAGAAAACAAAATGCAGGCAAGCAACCAAAAGGTGGAAGTACTGTGTTATGACCCATAGTCAGCGTCCCCAGTCCTCTTTCTGGATGCAGATGGTTCTCTCCATCACAAGACCATTGGAACTGGCCTGAATCGCCTTATTGCTGAAAAGAGCCACGTCCATCAGAATTGATCATTGTATGATCTTCTTGTTGCTGTGTACAAAGTTCTCCTGGTCCTGCTCATTTCACTCAGCATCAGTTCGTGTCTCTCCAGGCGTCTCTGAAATCATCCTCCTGATCATTTCTTGTAGAATAATAATATTCCATAACATTCATATGTCACGATGTATTCAGCCATTTTGCAACTGAGGGGCATCCACTCAGTTTCCCATTTCTTGCCACTACAAAAAGGACTGCCACGAACATGTTTGCACATATGGGTCCCTTTAGGATCTCTTTGAAACATAAACCCAGTAAAAATCACTGCTGGATCACAGTTTGATAGCCCTTTGGGTATAGTTCACATCGTTCTCAAGAATAGTTGAAAGTGCAGCTTTTCAGAAGCAATAGAGAAAGAGAAGTTAGGTGGCAGAGTGGATAGAACATTTGCTCTGGAGTCAGGAGGACATTAGTTCTAATCCAACCTCAGGCATTTGATACTAGCTGTGCAATCCTAGGCAAGTCACTCAACCCTGAGTTCCTCACAAAAAGAAAAAAAAAGTAGCAACAAAGTGAAGACAATTGTGACAAACTGCTTGATCAATGGAGGGAAGCAAAAAAGGATCAGGCTGGAGTTCTCTCTGGTCTATGAAAGAGACAGTTTTTTTTATCTATACACCTGGTGAGTCAATTGTCTTCTCCATTGTTTCCTCTTCCATTAAGAAACACCGATGGACAGGGACTCAGGTGATTGAAACACTCATTCATTGCCTGGGTATGTGAACCCAGCAAGAACAAAGAGCTTCAGGAGCTCATAGGGGGAAATGTCAACATGGACTCTCTGAATAACAACCCCCATTTAATAGTTAACATCCAGGTAGCATTTTCAGATTTGTAGAGTACTTTCCATATGTTATTCAAATGGATCCTCATAATAACCCTGTCAGAAAGATGTTATTTTTATTTTAATTTTGGGAAAGGGGGAAGGAATAAGCATTTATTAAGTACCTACTATGTGCCAAGCACTTCACAGTTATTATCTCATTGGATCCCTATAACCCTGGGAGATAGGTGCTATTATCTCTATTTTAGAGTGAATAAACTGAGGCTGAAAGAAGCCAGATGCCTTGCCGAGAATCACACAAGCAAGTATCTGGGGCTGAATTTGAACTCAGATCTTCCTATCTCTAAACCCAATGCTCTCTCCACAATTCCACTGATTTGGCTTCAATTATCTCTTTACCATTTTAATGTCTCCAAATGTTTTCTTCCCAGCATCCCTATGATGTAAATAGTGCAATAGATATATTGGATAAATGAAAAAAAAATTAAGTCCTGGAGCTGAAAAGTGAATTGACAGTAATCATAACACCTGAGTAGGCTTTGAACTTATGCTTCCTTGACTCTAATGTATAGATATCAATGAGACCTGTTTGGTTGGTTAGCTAGTTAGTCAATTAGGAGCCAGGATTGGGAAAGCAATGATCTGGAAGCAGGGACCAAGGATCAATGATCCACAGGGACTAGTGATAAACTTGAATCCTTCCTCAGACCCATAGCCAGGCCACTGTATAACAAGTAAGCTTTCTCCACCTCAGTTTCTTATCTGTAAAATGGGGATAATAACAGTACTTACTTCCTAGGATTTTTGCAGAATCAAATGCTATATTTGTAAAACACTTTGCAAATCTTGAAGAGCTATGTAAATAAATTCTATTTTATCATCATCATCCTCATCATTAGTACCATTAAGTTCTTAAAAGTAGTTAGCAAGTTAGAAAAGGAAATTATAAGTGTCAAGAAAGCAAGGAGCTGAGGTCTATCACCTGAGAGCCAGTGAGAAACAATTATGGTAACAGGAACCCAGAACTGAGCAGCAAGATAAAAATAAAGTTTTCTCCCTCCCCAAACATTCTTAGAGCTTTTTGACCAGAGCTTCCCTTTGCCACAAAAATAATGATAATAATTGAAACTTGATACTTTAAAGATGGCAAAGCACTTTACAGACATTATCTAATTTGAACCTCACATTATTGCAGAGATTGATACCAGATGTCGTTATACCTATTTTTAAAAATAGGAAATGGGAATAGAGAAATTACCCCATGTGCCCATGGTCACACAACTGGAACCAACTCTTCCTTCCTGACTGCAAGTCTAATACTCCATTATAGTCCTACCATACCCCACTTTGTATCCCCCAATAGCTAAGAGTATCCCCCAAGATTACATGTGATATTAAGTGAGGACACTTCATCTTTTAAAACACCCTTTCTTCCTTCTGCACATACTATACCTCCTTCCCTTTTTGCCCTTCCATTAAAATATATGTTCCTTAAAGGCAAGAACTCTGGGATTTTTCACCCTTGTGTATATATATATATATATATATATATATATATATATATATATATATATATATGTATATATATATATATATACTTTTATATTATAGTATGTATATATATACACACATTTATATATGGTGTATATATATATACACATATTTATATGGTATATATACATTTATATATGGTGTGTATATATATATATACGTTTTTATATGTATATATATATATATATATGGTACACACACACACACACACACACACACACACACATATATCCTGAGCCCAGCACCATATTCTGGTTTTTTGTTGGATTGCTAGTTGGATTAAATATGATTTAATTTGTACAAGGAACTCCTCATGAGAATACTCTTTCTACCAATTCATGTCGGCACCTCTCCCATAACTTGGAATCTGAGGGGCCCTGAGGATTTGTGACTTTTTCAGGGTCACACAGCCATTACTTGGATGCAGAACTTCCCAGCTCTGAGGCCATACCTCTATCCACATTGCCTCTCATATAGTAAAAAGGGTTTCAACCCTGCACAAAATGGGCAATTATTCAATATTTACTTAACTGAATTATTGATGGGATGAAAGCCTTATATCAGCTGAAATCCAAGGATAGAAATGGCCCGTTGTCAAGCATACTTGCCAACCTCAGGAAAGGCTCACTGGGACCCAAAGGATGGGAGAATGGCTCCATCAGGGAGCAGGTTTAAACTCCAGGTACTATGAGCTGTGAACTGGTTCTGTAGGAAGGAAACTTCAGCCTGGTTCACACGTAAATTCAGAATCTTTCACAGTCAGTAAATTTTCTTTGAGGAAACTGAAATAAACCTAACCATTTCCAGAGGTCACCAATGTAATTAATTACAGTGAAGATTTTAAAGCATTCCAAGGAATGAAAGGCTCCATAGCTCACTAATGCAATTATCTCAGACACAGCAGCTGCTTCCAGGGGGAACTGCTACCTACCTAGTGGTACCATCACTCACTCTTCCTTTCCTTCGGGAGACTTAGCTGGCCAACAGGTTTTGGTGATTTTGACCATTCATTCATTCAGTCAGTTCATCAGTCAGTCCACAACAAAGGACACGAGCAGAGTATTGGGCAAGATATCAGAATGGCTACAAAGATGAATGCAAGCTGTCCTACCCCACAAAAAGCTTATAAACTCACTGGGGAGGTGACAGTCAAACATGAGAAGTTAAAAGAATAAAGAGGAAACCATAAAATACAGAACAAATGCCAAATGAGTAGTTATGAAGTATCCATTCCCGATGGCAATTAATGGGAAAAGTGCCAAATTTGCAGTCAGAAGTCCCAGATTCAAATCTTGGTCCTGGTTCTTAGTGGCTATGTTAATGGACAAGTTGTTTGACCTCTCTAAAAAGTTTAAAGTATCTATAAATATTAATCGTCATTGTCTAAGATAGCCTGGCTTTTTGGACAGCTTTAACGTATTCCCTTCCAGAACTTCTAGCTGGACAGAGACCAAATCTTACAACTTTAGCCAGCCCCAACTTGAATTAGTTTCTCATTCATCTATTTTCTTTACTCACTCTTTTCTTATCCCCATCCCGAGGTCTTAGGACACCAAAGGGATAAACCTTTCTATTGTCCCATTGTTGTCACCAATACTGAGCCCAGCATTTCCAAGAAGTGGACTGACTCGAGGCTCCAACTGAACATTCCCAATGACAGGTAAGTCACTACCTACAAAAGCAATCCATTCCATCTTTGGATAGTTCTATTAGGTAAAGCTTTCCTTTCTAATGAATTATCTGCCTTTCTGCAACTTCTACCCACCCTGTCTAGCTCTTTTTATTCTTATCCCTCTCAAACTGTTAGCAGGTGATATAGAGTATGTCCAAGTCTGGACCTGGAGTTAGGAAGACCTGACTTCGAATGTGTGACCCTGTGCAAGTCACTTAAATGGCTTCCATTTCTTTCATTATAAAATTAGAATAATAGCACCTGCTCCCTAGTCAGGAGAATAAAATGGGAAGCTTATAAATTACTTTGCATCCTTTCAAGCTCTACATAAAGTAGTAGTAGAAGCAGCAGCAAAGATCTTATTGATCAGAATTATTCTGTCATCCTTTATTCTTGAAGAAGGACCAAATGACATCATTATGTTAGAATCCAGTTGCAGTGTGTCTGACTGAAGCTAATTAGACCAATATGAGCTCAGGATGCTCTGCCACAGGTCAGACACAAATATTCTCTCTGCCACAGGTCAGACACAAATATTCTCTATGAACATTTGGGGCAGATTCTCCAACTTTGCATATCTTATGTTTCTTTTGAGCTAATTGAAACTGAATTATTGATGGGACAAAAAAAGCCTTATATCAACTAAAATTCAAGGATAAAAATGGCCTGTTGTCAAGTGTACTTGCCAACCTCAGGAAAGACTCACTGGGACCCAAAGGTCCCAGTCAATTCTGCTTTGCTCATAGAGCATAGAACCCTCTCTGATGAGGGCACACCATTTTCGGCGGTCCTGTGCCAGTGACTCCCATGTCAGATAATCAACTCGAAAGTTCTTGAGAGAAACCTTGAGAGTCCCCTTATATCACCTTTTCTGATCATCTTGCAAGTGCTTTCCCTGTATGAGTTCTCCATAAAATAATCTTTTTGGCAAGTGTACATTTGACACTTGAATAATATGGAATTGTGCTTTCTGCGGTAGAGTTGGAATTATTGGCAGTTTGGTTCAAGAAAGGATCTCAGTGTTTGGTATATTATCCTATCAGGTGATCTTCAGAATCTTCCTAAGACAATTCAAATGGAAGTTATTGTTTGTTGGCATAGCACAGATATATTGCCCAGGTTTCACATGCATATAACAATAAAGTCAGCACAACAGCTCTGTAGACCTTCCCTATGGTAGTCAGTCTATTACTTCTCCTCTCTCACACTTTTTGGAACCTCCCAAATACTGAGCTAGCTCTGGCAATGCATCTGTCAATCTCATTATTGATGAGCTCTGGCAATGCATCTGTCAATCTCATTATTGATGAGCTCTGGCAATGCATCTGTCAATCTCATTATTGATGAGCTCTGGCAATGCATATGTCAATCTCATTATTGATGAGGACATCCATGGAAAGTACACCACCAAGGTAAATGAACTTACCCACAGCATTCAAAACTTCATGATTTGTTGAACTGAAGTCATTCAACCACAGAAAAGTTCCACACCTAAACAATCCCAAAATCAGTTCTTTCCTGGCTACAATGAGGAACTCTATTTTTAAAAAATCCTGATGCAGAAATTTCATTTATCACAAAATTAATGACTTTGTGTTGTGAGAACTAGAATGGCTTAGTATTAAAAGTTTATGTATTTCTCACATACATCAAAATATTCATAGCAGCCTTTTGGGGAAAGCCAAGAATTAGAAACAAAATATATTCTCATTGATTGAGAAATGGCCAAACAAATTATGGGATATGGTTGCAAAGGAATATTACTCTGCTATAAGAAATGATGAATGTAATAATGAGAGACACATGGAAAGACTCATTTAAAGTGAAATAAGAAGAATGAGGAAAACAATATGCACAATGACTACAATGTAAATGGAACCAGCAACAAGAAAGCAATTGAAACTGATGCTGAAAAAAAATTATAATGGCCAAGCTTGGCCCTAAAGAAAAGACAAGAGATGGCACCTTCCTTTGCTTCTTTGAAGGAGGGAGACTAGGTGTGGAAAACTCCATATAATGTCCTACATTTTCAGTACATGTAGCCAGTTTTGCTAAACTGTCCCTCCTTTATAAATATCTTTTATCTGGGATGATTCTTTGGGAAAGGGAGGGAATAGTGATTCACTGGAAAACATAAATAATATTTAAAAATCAATAAACATATATTTAATTTTTAAATGTACATTTGTACAAAGTCATTAAAAATTTATCCTCTTTGCACCTCTCCTACAATTTGGGACTTAACTGACTTCCTATCTCTCTTGCCTCTGTGGTTTCTGGCTCTTAGGAGAACATTTCCCTGGCTGGGGGAGCTTAGCAATAATCATCTGAACCTGAAGGAGGAGATGGAATGAGCGACTGGAGGCAGGAAAACAATGGGGTGAAATGTGTAGTGCAACAAATTCCTATAGGTCTGTTTCAGAGCTGTTAATGTGCACTGATGCCTGGAAAGGCAGTATCTTCCGAGAAGTTGGAAAGATATGGGGGTTAAGTTCAAGGTGTAGCTGGGGGCAAATGCATGCAGGACCTCTTCCAGACACTGACCACGTGGAAAGGCCAGATCTACAACATGATTGAAGGGAATGAGAGTTGGGCAGTGCTACCTGGATGGCTAGCTATTTTTTAAGGTAGGAAAGGGAATCTGCCTGTGATTCATCAGCATAGAGTCTATGACTTCATCAGTGTATGCGACTCCCAAGATATAAACTCTCTCTTCAAAAAAAAATACCTTTCTTGCTCTTAAAGTGCAATCAGATCAATAATCCAGTAATCACTGCTATTAGAAATGACATGAGTTATTTCCCTTTTGATTTCCCCAATCTTAAAATACCACTCTCTGGCCAACACTGTCTTGTGTGTTTTGTTTCTTCTTATTAGAATATAGTTTCTTAAAGGACACTTAAACTTCATAAACAATTTTCTATTTTTTATTCATGTAGGGGGGAAATTTTTCCTAATGATCAGAACTACCTCAATGAATAATGTACCACCATAGGAGATGGTAAATCATCATCACTAAAAACTAGAAGTCGCCATGAGGTCTAGGAGTCACTGGTCAGTGATATTGTAAAAAAGAATCTTACATAGCAAAAAAAAATGGAAACTGATGGGGTACCCATCAATTGGGGAATGGCTGTACAAGTTAGGCTAATGAAATACTATGAAGCTGTAAGAAATGATGGAAGGGATGGTTTCAGAGAAATCTAGAAAGACTTGTATTAATTGATGCAAACTGAAGTAAGCAGAACCAAGAGAAGATAATACACTAATAATAATGTGAAATCATATAACTTTGAACGGCTTAAGATCTCTATCAGCCAAATGGCCATCTACAATTCCAGATGCTAGTCAGTCTACTGATAGAGAAGTGAGAGACTTCAAGTGAAAATTGATACATGTCTTTTTGTGGCATGGTTTTGCAGTATTTTCTTTTGCTTTTCTAAACACATTTGTAATGTTCTTTTTATCTTGATGGGGGGAGAGGGAAAGACAGCAAAGTATATTCCCCTAAAGAATCATAATTTAATTTTTAAAAAGAATTCCATCGAACTATTCTGAAGTCTCTTTCCATTTTTATCCAGCTGAGATTCAATCATTAGACAGTTATTACTGAAAATAAGTTTGAAACTAGGTTTATACTAACACCTTATAATATAGAAATTAGTTTATACTAACATCTTATACATAAACCACAGGATACCTCAATGTATGACATAACTATATAAGGACATATTAAGTATTTTTTATTTTAAAAGGTAGGAGATACCTTTTACAACTGTGATTAGGGAGAGATGTTTTTACTTAGACAAGGCATGAAGATTATAAAAGATATAATGGAAAAGCCAGCAAGCAGTCCAATGGCATAAAACCTTCTGCACAAGCAACTAAAATGACAAGAAATTGGGGGAAATCTTCACAGGTAACTTCACTGATCAACGTCAAATATCCACAATATGCAGCAAATATAATAATAGCTATTTCCCCAAAAGACAAGTGATATTAAAGAATGGGAACAGGCAATTCTCAAATGAAGAAATACAAAATATCAGACAATAAAGATGTTTTCTGGAAGTCAAAAATTATTTTTAAAATATGTTAAAGGTTTGCCTTATACATAATCAAGAAAACTATAATGAGAACATTCTTTTAAAGTTTTTAAATAAAATGGTTTAAATCATTAATATGCTACTTAAATAATTCTGAAAGTTGATCACACATTCACTGGATTAACAAAGATGATAAAAGGAAAATATTCACTTAATCAATATTTAGTAATCACTTGGTATGTGCCAGGCACTATGTTAAGTTTTAGGAATGTTGTTGTTATGGTTTTCATTTTTCAGTTGTTTCTAACTCTTCATGATCTTATTTGGAGTTTTCTTGGTAAAGGGACTGCAGTGGTTTGCTCTTTTCCAGCTCATTTGACAAAGGAGAAAACTGAGGCAAACAGGGTTAAGGGACTTGCCCATTATGACACAGTTAGTAAGTAACCAGGACTAGTTTTGAACTCTAGGCCCAGCTCTCTATTGTCTTAGCTGCCAAGTACAAGGAATACAAATATGATAAAGAAATACAGTCCCTCCCCCCAAGGAGCTTACAATCTAATGGGGGAAGACAATATACAAAAGGAAGCTGAAATCAGAAAGTTAAGGGGGACAAGGGGCCAGACAAAGGGTATTGTGGATGCCTGACCTAGACTTCTCCTCCTTAAGTGTGGGCTTTGACGTTCATAGCCCCTACCTCCAGTCAGAGGAGCAGAGGGCACTGATGACATTTGAGGAACAAGGCTGATTGAATCATCAGGCTAATGAGATTTCCTAATGATGAAATTCCTGGGAGACTTTAAAAGTTCAGAGAAATTGTTACAGGAGCTGTGGATGGACAGATACACTAATGCACTATTGGAAAAGCTCTGAGGTAGTTCAATAATTCTAAAAGAAACCAATTTGAAACAATACCCATAAAATCACTAAATTGCACATGCCCATTTGACCTAGTGATATTACTATTGGGCATGTGCTGGCAAGGGAGTCAAGGTGAGAGGAAAGCACCCCTATTTCATAAAAGCAATTTTTTTCTGGTAAGCAAAAATCAGGAAAGAAAAGTGGATACCCATCAGTGGGAGTTTTGCTGGACAAATAGTCATATATGATGCTAACGGAAATTTTGGTTCCATAAGAAATGATGAATATGGCAGATTCAGAGAAATATTGAAAGACTCATATTAACTGATACAGAGTAAAATAAACAGAATCAACTAAAAAAAACCTTATTCAATGACTACAATAATAACAGTAAAAAAAATAACTATGAAAAACTTTAGAACTCTAACCCTTTAAGCAGTGACCTGTCATAATTTCAAAATACTAATGATAGAATGTTTTACCACATCTTTGTAGAGAGAAGATGGACAAGAGGTACAGAATGATATCATCTCTCAGATATGACTGATGTATTGACTTTGATTTTATTTGACAATACATATTTGTTAAAAGGAATAATTTCCACCTGAGAGGGATTGAATGTAAACATCACATCTATGCACTTAGGCATCAGTAAATCTTTTTTAATGCATATATTAAAAAAAGAAATTCAGGAGAGGGCACAAGTAGAGTCATTTTATTATTAATATGTATTTTAAAACAAACTATAACAATTCAATTGTTTATAAATCTTTCCACTGAATATTGAAATATATATATATATTGAATGGTAAAATGGTTTTAATGTTGTATATTGAAATGTTTATTGTGTTAATGGATAAGTTTGTAATCAAATTCAGAAATTTTAAAACCAGGAATTTATTATTCATTTATTATACTCTAACTTATAATCAAAGATCTAGAAATATATAAGAAAGGCAAAAATATTTCCTGCCCTCAAGGAATTAACAGTCTAATATGTAAAACTAATAGGTAAAGTCTAATATGTAAAACTAATAGCCTAACATATAACATATGAGGATTTTGCAAAATCTATGCAGAACTGATAAAGGTAAGCTAAGAGAAGGATTCAGGTGGGGAATCCAGGAAAGGCCTCTTGCACAAAGTAGCAAAGGACTTCAATCTTAAAGCAAGCTTCAGAAAATTTTACATTTGATCCTACAGGTAATAAGAGGTCAATGTAGTTCATTGAGGAGGGAGGTGACCTGATCATATCAGCTCTTAGGAAAGCTGAGTGGAAAATGAATTAGAATAAATAGAGAATTGAGGTAGTGAAGTCCAGTAAGAGGCTTTTGCTATTATCTGGATCTATAGCAATGTCTGTGTTTAGGGACAGATATGAGATTCTATAGAGATAAAAATGGCATGATTTGACAATTGATTGACTATGTGGGATGAGTAAGAAATCAAGAATGACACCTATATTATAATCCTACATGACTAGGAGGATGCTGGTACCCTTGATAAAAAAAAAGACAAACTCAAAAGAGAGGAGGGTTTTGGCAGAGAGGAGATGTGGGATGGGGGAGACAATGAGCTCTGGGAGATCACAAGTTTTAAATGCTTCCTTGGCATCCAGTTCAAATTGTTCAACAGGCAAATGATAATATGGAAGTGAAGCTCAGGAAAGAGACTAGGGATGAATCTGCAGATTTCAAAGTTATCTGCACTGAAATGATAATTAAACTTATGGGAGGTGATAAGGTCACCAAGCAAGAGCACACATAGAGAAAACAGCAGAGGATTCAGCCCAGAGTCTGAGGGTATGCCCACAGTTGATGGGCATGGATGGCATGTACTCAGATGGAAGAGTGAATGAGTAGACAGAGAGGAAAACCTAGAAAGCAGAGCAACAAAAACTCTCAGAAGAGAGAGAATTCTAGAGAAAGTGAAGGAGGCTTGTTCAACAATCCCAAATGCTGTGGAGACCTCCAGAAAGAGGAGAATTGAGAAAGTCATTGGCTTTGGTGAAAACTCACAGAAGATGGAGAATCTAGAGAAAGCGAGGGAGGGTTATTCAACAATCCCAAATGCTATGGAGACCTCCAGAAAGAGGAGAATTGGGAACCCCATTGGAGAGGGAATCCCAATGGAGAAGTCGCCAAGAATCTCAGCAACCAACAGCCTCCTCTCACCTAGGCTGAGCCCAGCAAGCTATGCTGAGGTGATGAAAGAGAAGCTTCCTCCCGGGCCAGATGAAAGTCAGATGGTACCCAGGCTGGCGCCAGTCCAATTTGTCGACTTTGACAGCTCTGGGGCTTGGGGAGAGATTCAGGGAAGTAACCTTATTAAGACCTTTTGGAACATCCTTGGCACTGTGCAATGTGTAACACAAATGCATTAATACTCCCAGTGCCTGTCTCACTGGGGACTTCAGAGACTTAATTCTTAAACAATGTTTATAATTGTAAAGCTTTGGGAGTATCACGGATGAGCAGCATTAGAGGAACACAGACTATTATTATCCAAACCACACCTTTTAAGCTTTCCCCATCACTACATTAATTCACGTAATTTTCCTGTCTCCTATTTAATTATATGGGGTCTAGGAGGCTCAAAGCTAAGCTGCTCTGTGTGTGTGTGTGTGTGTGTGTGTGTGTGTGTGTGTGTGTGTGTGTGTGTGAACATGAAACATTTATCTGGTGAATGCATCCTCACTGCAAACTTAGAATCAATGTTCTTAGAAAATGCTCCCCCGTGGGGGCTGATTGTTGGGCCTTGGTGGGGCTCATCTGCATGATCTGTGCTCTCAGTGGGATGTCCTCCTCCCTCCAAGGGCTGTTTTCTGCCAGATTCTTCCTTCTGCATGTGAGTGACTGACTGAAAGAGGGAAAGAGAGGGATAAAAGTCTTTTGCTATAACCAACTGCCCCCAAATCACTGGCTATTTAATATAATCACTTAGCATTAAAACATTAGGCAATTGGGAGATAAATTTGCAAATGGCATTGGATAATGGAGTTCTTTAAGAGCTAGAAAGGAATGTAGAAGTCATCTATTCTAACTGCCCCCCCTCCATCCCATTTTACACATTAGGAAGCCAAGAACCAGAGAGTTTCTCGACCTTGGTAGCAGACCTGGCATTTGAACCCTGCTCTTCTGATTATAATGCTAAGGCTCAAGGCCTTCCACTGAACCATGCTAATGCTGCTCTTAGGACTTTTAAATAGCAGATTTCTCCATAATCCAGGATTTTTTCTGATCATTTTTCATACCAAACTAGTGTTTACTTCTCTGTACCATTTCAGCAATGGCATGTGATCTCAGGGCTCACAATGGGATGCGCTCTTTCTTTGGAAAATTACAGAATAAAAGGAGACAGTTGGCCTGTTTTCCCTCCCTTCCTCAATTTGTAGTTTGGTGCTGAGAGAAAAGAGTCCTACATGCTGCCTTAGGCAAAAGTTTGTGACTCCACTAGC